>NC_060288.1:0-16053 GCF_021613505.1 Equus quagga | reverse complement strand
CCCCCCCCCCCCCCCCACCCCCATGGCAAGGGCTTCTTTGTGTGGGCACAGCTTCCCAGGCTGAGGGGTAAGGAAGGAGGAAACCAGCTAGGTCCCTACCTAGTCAGAAGACTCCTCCCTCAAGGAAAAGGAAGCATTTGGCTCACAGCTGAAGTGACTAAGGCACAGATGGGCCTCAGGTGCCCCTTGGCTCATCTCAGGGAGACACGAATGAGAGTGCAGTGTCCTCACAACTCCGCAACCCCCATGGCCTCCTTAAACCACATTGATATGGGCAGAGAGAGGGGGCTCTGTTCCAGGGCTTCTTTACAGATTCATAGGCAAAGGCCAGACAGACTGAAAATGGGAAATGAGACAGGTTGGAGTGGAGAAGCTGAGCCAGTCTTCCCCTCTATCACCGCTCACTGTGCCTCATTGCCTTGGGTGAGGCTGGTGGTAGGCACCAACACAGCCCCACCAGGAGCCGCCCCAGGAGCTGGAGGAGCAGGGTTACACTAGTTTTACACCTGCTGAGTCCCATCCTGGGGGTGGCTGTAGTCAGATGGAGAAAACAAGTAAAGAGCCCCCTTCCTTCTTGTGGGGCAAGACTCCCCCACACTGAACATGGAGCAAGGTTGGGAGAGGGACCTAACAGAGCGGGGTAGGCAGAGTTCTGGCTGGGCCTGGGGACACTCGGCCCTGAAACCTGCAGGTTCTGTCTGTGCCCTAGTTTGGCACGTGGCCAGTCAGTCAGTCCAAGGGGCCTTGGGACTCCTCACAGTCCTACATGTCCTCAGAGTAGTCCTCAATCTGCATGGTCATGTGTGGAAGCAGAACTTCCTGTGCAGGTGGGCACTGATCACCTTCAGCACGCCTGAGTGTCTGTGTTCTGATGTGGACAGACAGCACTGGCTGGTCAGGACCCAAATATGCAGCCTGTGCAAGGCTTCCACCCCTCTGGCAGCAGCAGTAGAGCCCACACAGCCATGAAGCCCTTGCCCTTGGGGGGTCCCTTCCATCAGCACCAGAGTCACACCTCCTAGGATGGTCCAGGTTGTCCCTGTGACCAGGATGGAGAAGAGAAAGGTGAAGATGAGGTCTACATACTTGCACTCTGGCTTGAAGTATTAATTGTAGGCTGCCACCAGGGCACTCAAGCTCTGCAGAAAGCCTTCGGTCACACGGATAAAGACATGTCAGTCACTGGGGTTCTCCAGCTGCTGCCTAGTGTCATGGCTGTGCCCATGGCCATGGCTGTGTCATGGCCAGACTGGTGAAGAGTCAACTCCATTATGATGTTCACAGCATGGTTACAATGTGATCAGCATGGTTCCCCCATCGCATGGTCCCAGAGACCAGCTGCTCCCACTGCCAGACACCGAAAATATTACAAGTGCAGAATTCAAGTTTTATTGGAGCTTATAACAGGGACCTAACCTAGTCTTGTGGGCTGTGGAAGGTTTTACAGGCTCCTGTAAGTTTTGCCTTTTAGCATCCCTTTCTCCTTTTTATAACAGCATCCTGATTTTTCCTTTAGACATCCACCCCTACGCCACTCCCCTTCTAAGTTAGGCTGAGCCACAAAAGTGGGTCAGGGTTTGAAAGTGGGTATGAGGTTGCTTTTACTCGATTTATAGCAAACTCATAAACCAGCAGTGGAGAGGACATACATAAGTCAAAGATACAGGTGAGTGGATGGAGCTCCACCGCCTCCTGGAGCTGTGCCCAAAGTTGGATTTCAACATGGCCTGCCAAAGTGAGGAGCCCATCAGATCAGAAGAGCTGGTCCAGGTGATTCCTAACTTAATACGGAAAGAAGGAAAACCATGAGAATTGCCCAAAATTTCTATAAAAGAAGAGCAACAGGGGCCGGCCCAGTGGCGCAGCGGTTAAATTCGCACGTTCTGCTTCTCAGCGGCCCAGGGTTCGCCGGTTCGGATCCCAGATGCGGATATGGCACTGCTTGGCACGCCATGCTGTGGTAGGCATCCCACATATAAAGTAGAGGAAGATGGGCACGGATGTTAGCTCAGGGCCAGGCTTCCTCGGCAAAAAGAGGAGGACTGGCAGTAGTTAGCTCAGGGCTAGTCTTCCTCAAAAAAGAAGAAGAAGAAGAAGAAGAGCAACAGGTGGGGCTTAGCCCCACCAGATAATAAACTGGTGATTAAAACCACGAGGACTAGTGCACGAACAGACCACTAGGACATAGTAGTTCCCCCAATTTGTTAATAGATTTGTGGGGGAGACTGTGGGGAGACAGGCATTCTTAAACATTGGTGGTGAGAGGGTAAATTGGTGCCAGCCTTAGGAAGGGCCCTTTGGCTATGAAAGTTACAAATGCGTATATCTTGTCGCACAGCAGTTCCAATTCTAGAAACTTCTTCTACACTAATACTAGTATATATATAAAATAACATATGTTGATGGTTTTTCATTGCAGCATTGTGTATAGTAGTAGAATATTCAGAGCAATCCAAATGTCCAGCAATGGGGACTGGCTGAATAGATTATGGCACATGTATACAATGGCTTTTTCATATCTATAAAAGGAACAAGTAGGCTTTTTATGTACAGATGAGGAACAATCTCCAGAATATATTGCTGAGTGAAAAGAAGCAAGGTACAGGAGGATGTGTGGGGTATGATATTAATTATTTTAAATAGGAGGGAGAAGATAAAATATATCAATCTGCTCCCATATGTATAATGGTTCTCTAAACGAAAAAAACCAAGAACTGTGCGTTTGGTGGGGGTGGGGAAGAACGCGGCATATGTTGAGGAGTGGGAGGGAGATATCCATTTTTTAAAATCCTTTTTGGTGTTTGAATCATGTGAATGTATTACCTATTCACAAAATTAAATTAAAGCTTCTATGGCAAATGGTGCCAAAGTTATAAAGAAAACGTACAATTTATCCTTGCTCTAGAATTTGCATTTGGGGCAAGTTTCATTTCAAACCATGTATTTTCAGACAGAGTCTATCTTTTAGGAATTATTTTAACATCTACTTAGGAATTGTAGCCACTCACAGATCTATTTTATAGCCCCTATAGCACAGATCCCCATAATTTCCCAGAAGAAGGAACTGGCATCCATATGTGTCACCGCAAATGTGGCCCATCCAGTTGGCGGCGGTGGGCAGCGGAATCGCTCCTGAATTCTAAGGCGGGGCTGGGGCTCCGAGACGCTCATGCCTCATACTGGTTCCGGTTAAGGCAGTTCTCCCAAACGCAGCGTTTCACGTGCCCTCACGGAGGCTTCTCTGCCGTTTCCCTCCCCACCCACGCTGCCTGGGAGGTCTCCCTGCAGTTTGCCCCTGCCAGTTTGGCATTTCTCAACTTAAAAGCGCTAGCCATAAATGATAAAAGAGGAGAAATTCCTGTGCTCTCTCCTCCAGATCACTTTCATAAAGATTGAGCATTTATTTTTATTCCTTATTCATTGCCTCAGGACACAGGGAGTAAACCTGGATTCCCACGGGGCAGGAAGCAATGTGAGTGAAAGCAATGCTGTGGGCAGGCGCCGGAGAGTGCGGGGACTGCAGGACCCGGCTCAGGGCGCCCGATCTTCCCATTTTTCAACAGTAGCCCCAATTCAATGCTTTTAAATAAAATTTTTGAATTTTTAGGATTCTGTGTGGGCCAAACTAAAATATCTGGGGCAGATCTGACCTGTAGTTTCCAACCTCTGATTTTAGCCCTTTCCTCATTCTTGACAAAACTACAAAACTTATAATAATTTAAATGTTTAAATAGTCCTTGGTGTGAAATCCTGTAAGACATTTTTCAAGGCTAAATATATCATGTATACTTTTTTGCCATTTTCTTCAAGATAAGTTTTTTTTGTTTTTTTGTTTGTTACTTTTCCTTCTTCTCCCTGAAACCTGCCCTCCCGCCCCCGTCCCCGCCCCCACCCCGTGCATTGTTCTGCATTTTAGTTGTGGGTCCTTCTGGTTGTGGCATGTGGGACGCCCCCTCAGCACCCAAGATCTGAACCAGCGGAACCCTGGGCCACCAAGGCGGTGTGCGGGAACTTAACCGCTCACTCTCGCCACAGGCAGGCCCCCAGGATAACTTCTTAAACTCTAAGGCGATGAAATTCCTTTTATAGAAAGAACATTGCCTTTACTTTAATGGGTATGTGGCCTTGTGTTAAGCATTTAAGCGTTTTCAAAAGGATGTGACCTCCCCAAAAATACTGTGGGTAGCAAACCTAGCAAAGATTTAGGAACTTTCCACATCAAAGGGCTTGTAAAGGAGGAATGTGCTTAGGCCATAGCTTCGGAGATAGCAGAATCCCGTTTGGCTCAGACTGACTGACGTGAATAAAATGTATGAGTCAGACGTCTGTGTGGATGTATCTGAGTGAGAGCTACTTTTTCCATGATGATCTCAGCTAAAAATTTTATAGACTGTTGAAGAATTCTCCTTAATCTTTTGACTTGTGGGTAAAACCCTACAAGCATGAGCTGTGAGAGATCAACCACAAGAATCATTTCGTGCGACTCTGCCACTTCACAACCGCGGAACGTGAGGTCCTGATGGGGAAATGCTTGTCAAATGGTAAAGTATGGTGCTGGGGCCAGGCTAGAGCCAGCCTCAAACCCCGAGGTCTCCTGGCTCCTGGGACTCTCATGTGTCTGAAAATACATAATGATACGTATATGTTCATATAAAACATAACCATATGTCATTGATAAGTTTTGGAAAGCTACTGATTGAGATGTGAAATTTACTTTCTTGATTAGAATGTTCCTTTGTTATTCCATTAAAATTTTTGGATATCAACTCAAGATGTTGGGATCTCCTCTGTCTAAGAATGGGAACAATAGGAAGAAATACCACTTCTGGTAATTCTCCAGTCCTCTCTGCTGTGTAAATCATTTAACAGAAAGCAGATACTTTTATAAGAATGATATCAGGGTTCCTAAATCAAAATAATTTTCATTTCTAGCCCTTCTTGGCCCAGAATGGTTTTTTTGGTAATGCTTTGGGTTTGCACTGTGCTGTCATAATGCCCAGTGATGAATACTGATGCAGAACTGAACTGGGAAACTTTAAGGGCACCGTGACACGGAAGAGAAACTGAAGCTGGTTTAGAGGCACTGTGTGGTGATGCTGGTCAAGCACCTTCTTTGTCCCAGAAAATTGGTAGTTTCATGAAGGAGAGGCAACGGGGATGAAATGTAGAAGTATAAAAACTTTTTTGTTAAAGTTAATGACTTTCTTAAGCGTGTTGGAGATATAACAATGAGCAAAGGCTCGGCAAGTAAGGCACGAATAAACTGTGAGTGTTAGAGGCATGTGAGAATAGAAAGTTGGGTGTCATTTTCTCTACTGGATGTAGGTAACTATTTTCTTTTTGGATCTCAGTTTCTCCATCTCTCAAGCTTACTCTCCCACCTGCAAAACGATGCATCATAACTTGTGTAGCAACCTCACAATGAGCTCATGAGATTCACGATTTATGACTCATCTCTCTTCTTTGAGTCTGTATCCTGGTCTGACTGAACTGCCCTTGCCACCCGCACGTGATCACAGAGTCACTCATTCCCTTCAGTAGCTGTTTCCTTCCCTGTAGCATTTGCAGACCTCCTTGAGTGCCATGTAGGACTGGCAGTTCCAACACAGAATGCAAGATGCGGCAGGCTGAGTAATAGCCTCCCAGGAGATCTGGCTCCGAGTCCCTGGAACCTGAATATGCTATCTTATATGTAAAAGAGCCCTTGCAGGTGTGATCAAGTTAAGGACCTCGAGATGGGGAGATTATACTGGAATATCTGGGGGGCCCTAAGTACAATCACGAGCATCCTTCTGAAAGGGAGGCAGAGGGAGATTTGATTAGACAGAAGAAGGCAACATGATTACTCAAGCAAGACGGCTTTGAAGAGATCATGAGCCAAGGAACACAAGGAATGCAGCTCAAAGAAGCTGGAAAAGACAAGAAAGCAGATTCTTCCCTAGTGACTCTGGAGTGAGTGTGGCCCTGTGAAGCTGGTTTCAGACCCCTGACCTCCATAACTGTCAGAGCATTAACGTGTGCTGCTTTAGCTACCAAATTTGTGGTAATTTGTTGCAACAGCCAAAGGAAATGAATATGTGGGATATCTTAGTTTTCAAGAATGTTAGTCAAGAAAAATTAGAAAAAGGAAATGAAAATTCTGCAAAGGATAGCATTATAGATTCATAAAGAATAACTGTGGAGAGTTAATGCTAATGAAGTATTAAAACCTCACTGAAATGGATGATTGAGTTTTTAGAAAAAAACAAATTATCTCATTGATCAAAGAGCAAGAAATCGAAAGAAGGCCCTAGCTGTGCATTGTATGTTTTCTCTACGTGTGCACACAGGCAGGTGAGGGCCACTGCAGAGAATCCCAGAACTTAAGGCTGTGTCTCTTTATGATCTTGGTCCTATTCAGTTAGGCACACAGTGAGGCCACTTCTGTGCTTCTCTGCTCAGTTCTTGCTTGCTTTCCATGGGGGCCCTTTCAGACCTTCTCCACACACTTCCAACTCCTCTCCTGCCTCTCTCAGCAGCTGGGCTTGCCTCTGCTTCCACAGAACACAGGAGACATCGGATATCCTCCACCTCCTGTCCCCCACACCACAGATTTATTTCCTTTCCATGCATTCTCTTTTCCTCTTGTTATACCAGAGGACACATCCTATCTCCTGTTCTGGGCTCGTCCTTCCATCTGTGCTCTGGATCCTGTCTGGCCCTGTCTTCTCAAGGATTTTATCAATTGACTGTGTCATTTTTCTCTTATAAATCCAACCTTTTCTTTTTTCTGACTCCTTCCTGTTAACTTGAAAAGAGGTTCGACACTTATCTTAAAAAAAACTCCCCTTCAAACTCAAGTCTGCCTTTAGTTATTCCTTCCTTTGTTTCACAGGAAATTTCTTGACAGAAAAATTTTAACTTGTTATTTCTACGTCCTCCCCCTTATTCACTCAGATTAACATAATATGAATCTCCCCCTACTTTGCTGAAACTGCTCTTGCTGAGGTCACCAAGGACCCTCTTGTCGTTGAATTAGTTACCAATTCTTAGCCCCAAATTTGCTGTTTTCCAGTGGGATTTGACACTGTCGCTCCTTCCCTCCTTCACTGCTCCCTGTCTTCCCACCTCTCTCCCTGATTGTTCAGTCTCCTTTGTAAGCTCCTCTTTATCTGACCCTCCCTTAAACATTTTTCTTATCGCCTTTGTCCCTTTTCTTTTCTTTTTTTTATTCTATAGTAATTTCACAAATGATTTCTTGCTCTTTCATTGCTAAAGTTACCATCTGCTGCTGGGGCTCCTGTCTTTATTTCCAACCAAGACATTCTCAACCTCAGGAATCATATACTCACCTCTTGGTAAAATTTCCTTCAGGTACTCTCAACATCAAACAGACCCCAAACAGAAGTCATTAACCTGTTCATCCTCCTCTATTCCTTCTTGCTGAATGGTGCCAAGCTAATCTTCGTTTCTTCATTCTCTTTCTCCCTTAGGAAGGCATCAAACCATCCCCACATCCTGTTACGTTTCCCTCCCAAATATCTCTCAAATCTGGCCACATTACCTCATCCTTGTGGCCTGGTAGGCCCTCCTTCAGGCCACTAGAATCTCTTACCTGGATCGTCACAGGTGCCTCCTAACAGGACATCCTCCTTTCCTTCCACACTAGTCAGAGTGATCTTAAACACAAGCCTCATCATCCCACTCCCCCTGGGAGCTGTTTGGATGGCACCTCCCTCTTAGGATGAAGTCCATGTTCTTGAGCATTACTTTCAAGGCTGCATATAATTTGTTTCACCTCTGACTGCCCTCTTGTCCCTCCTTCTACACTCTGGCTCCAGTCTTGTTGCTCTTCCTTCAACTTTTTGGCTGTGTCATCATCTCTTTTCTCATCAGGCCGTTGTTCCTTCTATTTCTTTCTCTCTTCACCTCACTAATTGCTAGATACTTCTCATCCTCATCAGAAAAGCAGCATAGGGTAGTGATTATCTTTTCTGGGAAGTTTCTTTTCAACTTCTTTTCCAATCTCTCCCCCAAGTCTGGGCCAGGTGCCTCTCCTTGTGCTAACAAAGTACCTAGAACTTCTTCATATCACATTTATCCTGTATTGTTATTGGCTGTTTGCTTCTTCATAACCCTCATTAGACCATAAGCTCCAAAAAAATAAGGAATATGTCTATCCTGTTTATGCATTAATTCTCAGTGCCTAGCAAAATATGTGGCATATATCAGTCACTCAATAAATATTTTCTGAGTGAATTAATGTATTGTCAAATTAGTAATGACAATGTAACTATACTCTATGTAGACAAAGACCTATTTAAAAAGGTCATGTTCAATCATTGATGGGAAAAATGGTGACCAAATGTATTAAGAGTTTTAAAAATACCCAACATGGGTGAAATTTGAGGAACTGTATCATTCAAGACTATTTTCATTGTCCATAGCAGAAAACTTAATAACCTAATTCAATTGGGTTTAAGAAAAGAAAAGTGGAAACTTGTTTGCTCATATAACTGAAAAGCCCAAAGATGGTTGACTTTAGGGCAGAACAAGGTCATCAGGACACGATTGTTCTGCATCTCTGAGTAATGCTTTCTGCTGCAAAGATTTCATTTTAAGGCTCTATGTACTACCCCTTGCAACAAAAGACTCACATCCTCCCTTGTGCAACCAGCTAAAAAAGAACAAATGACTCTCGGTTTGTGCATTTATTATAAGCCTAGGTAGACAGATAGATAGGTAGATAGATAGATAGACATCTCTGCCTGGGTCACATGTCTTCTCTGCATTAATTGCTAGTGGAGATGCTAGTAGTGCTCAGGGAGATGAGATGCTCTGGGTGGAGTATATGGACTAAAAAAGTAGATGTGGAGATCTTGTCAAGATGGTGGCATAAACAGACTCTGAACTCATCTCCTCCCATGAAAACAACCAGGTTACAACTATTTTTGGAAAAATTAGCCTGAATAGAAAACTGAAAACTGGATAAAAAGAACGTCCACAATAAGGGACCGTCCTGAGTAAGGTGGAAGAGGCAGAACTTCCTGCTGGAGAGAAAAATAGCCACCTTTGGGAGCAGTGGAGTTTCTCAGCTGGCAAGGAGAGAGCCATCCTAAGGTACACAGCCCTCCCTGGAGGAGTGAGGTCAAGAGTGGGGGCCAATACTCCTAAAAGCATCCTTCAGACTCAACCCAACTGAGACGAGGGTCTTACTGTCTGGCTTCACTTGCTATTAACTGCAGTGGAGATGTGCCCAGGAAAGCTATCGGACGGAAGTCAAAAAGACCTGGGTCTTAAAGGGCCCACGCACAAACTGTCCCATCTCAGCAACCTAAAATCACCAAAGAGAAGGCTGACAGTCCTTTGGTGAAAACAGACTCACCTGGTGGGCTCTTGGGGCATCTCAGTGAGAGGAGGGACCTTTCTGGAGACTGAGCCATTGGTGGGGGCCATTGTTCTGACCTGGTCCTTGTGGGCTGACACAGACCCCAGTGGATGCCATTGGGGTTCTTCCCCTGGCCTGTTAGCTCAGGGGTCTGTCACACCCACTAGAGTGCAGATTTAATCCAGTTCAGTCAGGGCAGGCAGCACACCCTAGGGACTGGCCCTACCCAACAGCAAGCCCTCAGGCTACTTTTCGGCCTGCATTGACTGGGTGCCTTGATCCTCTATAGGCAGGCAAGTGTGTCAGTCTCTGTGGGGCAAGGCCTGTGTGAGGACCAGGTGAACTGTGGGGGGGTGTTGGTGGAGAGGTGGGGGCCTCTGCAGTGAGGAACTGGGGTATGCTTCAGGGGGTTGGGATGGGTCCATGGACCAGGACTGTGTTGATGGTGTGTGTGGTCCTGTGGGAGGTGAGGCTTATCAGTGGCAGAAGACCTGTGCTTCACAAATAGCCATAAAAAGGATCAGCCCCACCTTCCAAAGCCTGAAACAATTGTGTGCTCCCATGCTTAGGGCCAGCCCCACTCAGCTGCATGCCTAAGAGAACTGACAACAGCCTTGTAGGCCTGAGGCCTATAGCAACTGTAGCCAGAGCCTAGCAACCAGCAACACTGGGTAGCTACCCAATTAACAGGAAAACTGCAACAGAGTGTGCTGTTAGACCTTGTAGGCAATGGTTTTGAGGTTCCCCAAACTGGATTTACAAACAGCTGTCCAGGGAAGGAAAGACTAGACTCCCTGGGTACCTGCATTAAGAACAACCCTGCCACAGCAGAAGGACACAAATAGCCCACAAGGGGGTCATTCCTGGATCATTTGGACTGGTGATGAGAGGGAGGCACACTGCTGGGACTCAAAAGTCATCTCTTACATAAGGCGTCTTCTCCAAGATCAGGAGACATAGCTGACTCACCTAATACATAGAAATAAGCACAGAGAAAGACACATAGTGAGGAGACAAAGGAATACATTCCAAGCAAGGGAACAGGACAAAAACCATAGAAAAAGAACTAAATGAAACAGAAATAAGCAACCCACTTGACAAAGAGTTTAAACAAAATCTCAAAAGGATGCCCACTGATATTGGGAGAAAACTGGATGAACACAGTGAGCTCATCAACAAAGAACTGGAAAATATAAAAAAGAACTAATCAGAGATGAAGAATACAATACTGGAAATGAAAAATTCACTAGAGGGACTCAATAGCAGAGTAGATGACACAGAAGAATGGATCACCATGCTGGATGAAAGACTACAGGAAATCACCCAAGCTGAACAGAAAAAAGAAAAAGAATCAGACAGAATGAGAACAGTCTAAAGGAACTCTGGGGCAATATCAAGCACACTAACATTTGTATTATAGGTGTCCCAGAAGAAGAGAGAGCCAAAGGAGCAGAAAATTTATTTGAAGAAATAATAGATGAAAATTTTCCTAATGTAAGGAAGGAAACAGACATCCAAGTACAGGAAGCACAGAGAGCTCCAAACAAAATAAGCCTGAAGAGGCCCACATCAAGACACACTGTAATTAAAATGTCCAAAATTAAAGATAAAGAATCCTAAAAGCAGCAAGAGAAAGGCAACAAGTGACATACAAAGGAAAGCCCATAAGCTTATCAGCAGACTTCTCAGCCAAAACCCTACAGGTGAGAAGAGAATGGCATGACGTATTTAAAGTGCTAATAGGAAAAAAACTACAGCCAAGAATACTCTATCCATCAAGGTTGTCATTCAGAATGGAAGGAGAGATAAAGAGCTTCCCAGACAAGCAAAAATTAAAGGAATTTATCACGAAGAGACCAGTTCTACAAGAAATGATTAAGGGACTTATTTAAGTGGGAAAGCAATGACCACAAATAGGGATAAAAAAATTATCAACCCCCTCCCCCACAAGAAACCAGGCAATAAAAATCTCTGGTAAAGGTAAACATACAGTAAAGGTAGCAGATCAACACCTGTGAAGATAATATGAAGGTTAAAAGACAAAAGTACTAAAATTACCTATTTCAATGATAAGAGAATAATGTATAGACACACACAAAACAAGAGATTTTATATGATTTCAAAAACATAAAATATGGGAGGAAGGGAGTGGAAAAGTAGAACTTTTAGAAAGAGGTCAAGCTAAAGAGTCTATCAACTCTATATAGACTGTTATATACATAGAATATTATATAGGATCCTCATGGTAATCACAAATCAGAAACCTATAGTAAGCAGCAAATAAGTAAGACAAAAGAAATCAAACATATTACTGAAGAAAGCCATCAAATCACAAGGGAAGAGAGCAAGAGAAAAAGAAAGGAGCAAAGAAGAGCTACTAAAACACCCAGAAAATAACAAAATGGCAATAAATACATGTTTATCAATAGCTACTTTAAATGTCAATGGACTAAATGCTCCAATCAAAAGGCATAGGGTGGCCAACTGAATAAAAAAAGGAGACCCATGTATACGCTGCATACAGGAGACACACTTCAGAACTAAAGACACTCACAAACCGAAAGTGAAAGCATGGAAAAAGATATTCCATGCAAATGGCAAAGAAAAGAAAGTGGGGGTAACAATACTTATATTAGACAAAATAGATTTTAAATCAAAAACTGTAACAAGAGACAAAGACGGGCACTACATAATGATAAAGGGAAAAATCCAACAAGAGGATGTAACACTTGTAAATATCTATGCACCCAATATAGGAGCACCTAAATATATAACGCAGTTATTAACAGACATAAAAGGAGAAATAGACTGTAACACAATAATAGTAGCAGACTTTAACACTCCACTTACACCAATGGATAGGTCATCCAAACAGAAGATCAATAAGGAAACACTGGCCTTAAATTACACATTTGACCAGATGGACTTAGTGGATATATATGAAACATTCCATCCAAAAACAACAGAATATACATTTTTTTCAAATGCACATGGAACATTCTCCAGGATTGATCACATATTAGGCCACAAAACAAGTCTCAATAAATTTAAGAAGATTGAAACAATACTATGCATCTTTTCTGACCACAAAGGTAAGAAACTAGATATCAACTACAGGAAGAAAACCAGAGAAGCCACAAAAATGTGGAGATTAAACAAAATGCTACTGAACAACAATTGGGTCAACGAAGAAATCAAAGGAGAAATCAAAAAATTCCTGGAGACAAGTGAAAATGAAAATACAACATGCCAAAATCTATGGGATACAGCAAAAGTAGTTCTAAGAGGGAAGTTTATAGCAATTCAGGTCTACCTCAACAAAGAAGAAAAATCTCAAATAAACAGTCTAACAGCACATCTAAAGGTACTGTAAATAGAACAAACAAATCCGAAAATCAGCAGAATGAAGGAAATAATAAAAATCAGAGCAGAAATAAACCAAATAGAGACTGAAAAAAAGGAAAATATTAATGAAACCAAGAGCTGGTTCTTTGAAAAGATAAACAAAATTGACAAACCCTTAGCTAGACTCACCAAGAAAAAAAAGAGAAAGGGCTCAAATAAATAAAATCAGAAATGACAGCAGAGAAATTACAATGGACACCTCAGAAATACAAAAGATAATAAGAGAATACTGTGAAAAGCTATATGCCAACGAATTGGATAATCTAGCAGAAATGGATGAATTCTTAGAAACATACATCCTTCCAAAACTGGACCAAGAAGAAGTACAGAATTTGAATAGATCAATCACCAGTAAGGAGATCGAAACAGCAATCAAAAACCTCCCAAAAAATAAAGGTGCAGGACTAGATGACATCCCTGGTGAATTCTACCAAACATTCAAAGAAGACTTAATATCTATCCTTCTCAAACTCTTCCAAAAAATTGAAGAAGAAGGCAGGATTCTTAACTCATTCTATGAAGCCAACATTATCCTGATACCAAAACCAGACAAGGACAACACAAAAAAAGAAAATTACAGGCCAATATCACTGATGAACATCAATGCAAAAATCCTCAACAAAATACTAGCAAATCGAATACAACAATACATTAAAAAGATCAAACATCATGATCAAGTGGGTTTCATTCCAGGGATGCAGGGATGGTTCAACATCCGCAAATCTATCAATGTAATACACCACATTAACAAAATGAAGAATAAAAATCACATGATCATATCAATAGATGCAGAGAAAGCATTTGACAAGATACAGCATCCATTTATGATAAAAATTCTAATTAAAATGGGTATAGGAGGAAAATACCTCAACAGAATGAAGGCCATATATGACAAACCCATAGCAATATCAGTCACAACAGAGAAAAATGGAAAGCTATACCTTTAAGAACAGGAACCAGACAAAGATGCCCACTGTCACCACTCCTATTTAACATGATATTGGAAGTCCTAGCCAGAGCAATCAGGCAAGAAAAAGAAATAAAAGGGATCCATATTAGAAAAGAAGAAACAAAACTGTCACTCTTTGCAGGTGACATGATTTTATATATAGAAAGCCCTAAAGAATCCACTAAAAAACTTTTACATATAATAAATGAATACAATCAAGTAGCAGGACACAAAATCAACATACAAAAATCACTTGCGTTTCTATACACTAACAACGAAGTGGCAGAAAGAGAAATTAAGAATACAATCCCATTTACAATTGCAACAAAGGAATAAAATACCTAGGAATAAACTTAAGCAAAGAGGTGAAAGATCTGTACACCGAAAACTATAAAACATTGTTGAAAGAAATCGAAGGAGAACAAAAAAATGGAAAGATATTCTGAGCTCTTAGATTGGAAGAATTAACATAGTTAAAATGTCCATACTTCATAAAGCATTGTATAGATTCAATGCAATCCCGATCAAAGTTCCAACAACATTTTTCACAGAAATAGAACAAAGAATCCTAAAACTTATATAGAACAATAAAAGACCCCAAATAGACAAAGGATTCCTGAGAAAAAAGAACAAAGCTGGAGGTATCACACTCCCCGATTTCAAAATCTATTACAAAGCCATAGTAACCAAAACAGCATGGTACTGGCACAAAAACAGACACACAGATCAATGGAACAGAATCGAGAGCCCAGAAATAAACCCACACATTTATGGACAGCTAATATTCGACAAGGGAGCCAAGAGCATATGATGGAGAAAGGAGAGTCTCTTCAATAAATGGTGTTGGGAAAACTGGGCAGCCACATGCAAAAAAATGAAAGTAGACCATTCCCTTACACCATGCACAAAAATCAACTCAAAATGGATTAAAGACTTGAATGTAGGACCTCAAACCAGGGAACATCTACAAGAAAACATAGGCAGTACGCTCTTTGACATTGGTCCTAGCAGCATATTTTCAAGTCCCATGTCTGACTGGGCAAGGGAAACAAAAGAAAAAAATGAACAAATGGGACTACATCAAACTAAAAAGCTTTTGCACAGCAAAGGAAACCATCAACAAAATGAAAAGACAACCTAACAATTGGGAGAAGGTATTTGCAAACCATATATCAGATAAGGGGTTAATATCCAAAATATACAAATAACTCATACATCTCAACAACAAAAAGACCAACAAACCATTTAAAAAATGGGGGAAAATATCTGAACAGAGATTTCTCCAAAGAAGATATACAGATGGCCAACAGGCATATGAAAAGATGCTCAACATCATTAGCTATCAGGGAAATGCAAATCAAAACTACAATGAGATATCACCTCACTCTGGTCAGAACGGCTATAATTAACAAGACAGGAAACAAGAAGTGTTGGAGAGGATGTGGAGGGAAGGGAACCCTCATACACTGCTGGTGGGAGTGCAAACTGGTGCAGCCACTATGGAAAGCAGTATGGAGTATCCTTGGAAAATTAAGAATAGATCTACTATATGATCCAGCTATCCCACTGCTTGGCATTTATCCAAAGAACTTGAAAACACAAATGCATAAAGATACATGTACCCCTATGTTCATTGCACCATTATTCACAGTAGCCAAGACTTGGAACCAACCTAGGTCCCCATCAAGGGACAAATGGATAAAGAAGATGTCGTATATATACACAATGGAATACTACTCAGCCATAAGAAATGATGAAATCCAGCCATTTGTGACAACATGGATGGACCTTGAGGGTATTATGCTGAGTGAAATAAGTCAGAGGGAGAAAGTCAAATACCATAGGACCTCACTCATAAGTAGAAGATAAAAACAATGACAAACAAACACATAGCAACAGAGATTGTATTGGTGGTTACCATAGGGAAATGGGGGAGGAGGGAGGGCAAAATGGGGGTGATTAGGCTCACATGTGAGGTAATGGACTATAATTAGCTTTTGGGTGGTGAACATGGTGTAATCTACACAGAATTCGAAATATATTGCGATGTATATCTGAAAGCTATATAATGTTATAATCCAATGTTACTGCAATAAAATAAAAAAATTTTAAAATAAGTATTATAACAAGTTAAAACAAAACTAAACTCCTCAGTATTTACCCAAAAGAAATATAAGCATTTATCTACAAAAAGGCTAATAAAAAAAAAAAGTAGATGTGGAAAACTGGGGTACAATTGTCAGGAGAAGAATGAATGGATGCTGGTTGTGCCAGTCATCAATGTGTTGTCTTTCAGCTCCAAATCTACCATTCTTTGTCATGCTTTGTGTTA
>NC_060287.1:41225081-41249279 GCF_021613505.1 Equus quagga | reverse complement strand
CTCAAAAAACAAACAAAAAAACCCATCAGAGAAAGGAGCCCTATGGTAGGAAGGGTATCCATAGGTCGGGGGATGCCACAAGAAACAAACGTCCATCTAGTGCCAGGTGAAAAGTCACCAATGCCCTGAATGAAGGCAGTGCTGCTGAGGTTGGGGCTGAGGGAACAGAATGGAGGCTCCAAGCAGTGGAGTCACGGGGACTTGGCACCTCATGAGATGGCAGGAGCATGTAGGAAGGAGCAGCTAGGTGACTCCCGAATGAACAAATCAAGAGCACCACTCATATCTGGAAAGAGAAGCATGGGTAAAAGTTCCTGAACATGCTTCTGGAAGCAGATGGTTCTTGTCTGGATGAATGGCCTGGTGCGAATGCCCTGCTGACACTTACGTGCTCCCAAATATGGAGCTGGTTCAGGAAACACCAGCCACTGTAAACAGCACCTCCTCAGTCACCCAAGGTGGGGTTGGAGGCAAGTTTCTGAATAAATTTGTGCTCTTTGTGTTTTGATGGACATAAGTTTAAAATATACACACTTCTCTGCCTTGGTGATGAAAGTATTCCTATAAGTTGGATCTAATTTACTTTCGTCAATGAGTAGAGCTGATCCTTACAAACACCAGGGATTTTGCTGAGCTGTGACTGTTGGATTCTGGAAGGCTGGCTCACTCTCTTAAGGAGAGAATATTCGCCTTTCATTGTTCATGGTTCCACTGTGATTTTTTTTTTAAGATTTTATTTTCCTTTTTATCCCCAAAACCCCCTGGCACATAGCTGTACATATTTAGTTGTGGGTCCTTCTAGTTGTGGCATATGGGATGCTGTCTCAGCATGGCTTGATGAGTGGTGCCACATCCGCGCCCAGGATCCGGACCAGTGAAACTCTGGGCCTCCAAAGCAGAGCGTGAACTTAACCACTTGGCCATGGGGCTGGCCCCCTATTCCATCATTCTTATTTGGGGAGCTCCATGACAACCATCAAGTTCACTGATTCACAAGGACTCACCAGACTCAGTTGCAGATTATACTCAGGAGGAAGGTTTGTTACAGCAAAGGGATGCAGAGCAGGGGCAGTGGGAAGAAGAGATGCATCCAGTAGAGTCCAGAGAGACCAGGCACAAACTTCTAAGCTCTTCCCTCTCCAGGGATACTCGAGACATGCTTTCTCTCTGACAACAAACTACAGAAACATATGTGAAGTACCCCTCTCCAAGGAAATCCATTTGAGTCTCAGGTCCATGGATTTTATGGAAGCCTGGTAGCGTAGGCACATCCTGCTACAACCAGCATGACAACCAAAACTCAGGATCCCAACAATGAAATCAAGTACACATCCTCAATCTTGATGTTTGTGCAAAGCATTCCTGACAAGCTGACGTGGCAAGGCCCACTGCTCCAGATACACGAAACAGAATCATCAACTGTTGTTTTTCCAAGTCCACATTCCCAGGAACTGAGCCAATTATGATTCCAGGCTCCCATGGAGACACGAAAGACTGAGCGACCAGACCTGCTGGGTTAACCCCTCCCTCACAATCTACAGCCAACCCCTGGCCAAGGCATTTCTACAACAAGGTGGTAATAATTATTTGGTCATTCTGATTTTCTTCCTTCCTTTTTTTTTTTTTTGGTAATCTTCCTTTTCTCTCTGGAAATTCACAGAACTTTCTCCTTATCTTGGGTGCCATTGAATACCACCATATTAGTCAAAATATTTTGTTCTTTTCTTACCTGCTGTTTGCCCCATCTGTGAAGATTTTTATTTGAAGGACGGTATTTTTATATCTGCTATTTCCACTTGGTTTTTCTTCACAACTTCTGTGTTTGTTTCACGTTACTGTTCCTTATCTCCTCACAGATGTGATGATGCTTAGAGTCTGAGCTGCCTGTGGCTTCACTGGCTTTCTCTACATGGTTTGGCCTCCAGGTATTCAGGCACTTTCCTCCCCAGCTGCTGGGGGAGTGGCTGCTCTAGCTCGTGACTCCATTGGTGAATGTCTTAATCTCCTCTGGCAGCCATAACAAAATACCACATATGGGGTGGCTTAAACAGCACACATTTATTTCCCACAGTTCTGGAGGCTGGAGGGCTGAGGTCAGGGTGCCAGAACAGTTGGGCTCTGGTGAGGGGTCTCTTCCTGGCTGGCACATGGCAGCCTTCTTGCTGTGTCCTCGCATGGCACTGGGTCGGGGAGGGCAAGCTCTCTGGTGTCTCAACTTATAATGGCACTACCGCCACCAAGGGCCCCACTCTCAAGTCTTCATCTAAACTTAATTGCTCCCTAAAGGACCCATCTCCAAATACCATCACGTGGGGGTTAGGGCTGCAGTAGAGCACAGAGTGCCTCTGGGCACAGCCTAGACTAGGCCTCTGTGAATCTCCCCTGAACCCTACTCCTTTCCACGAATCCTCAGTGTCTGTGGAGTGAGGAGGGAGACACGGGACACCTATCCATCCACTTCATTTGTTACCCATATGTCACCTTCAGTGGCATCAGGAGCACTCTGCAAATGCCCACCTCCCATGGGCACTGGGTGGCTCTGCTGCCTCTCTGTGCTTGGCTCTGAAGGGCAAAGGCCATGGTCTGTGCAGTCGTGGGGGGCAGGAAAGGCCCACGGTTGGGGATCCTTCCAACCTAGGCAAGGACAGCCCCAGAACCTCTCTGCTCGGCACTGGCCAGTTGCCTCCTCTGGGCACAATCACCTGCTGCCCATGGCTCTCACGGTGTTCACGGTAGCTGTTCAGTCCAAACGCTTCTCACAGTGCTGCTCCCCCAGCCAGGCACCAAGGCCAGGACCTTCCTTCCACCCGTTTCTTCCAGAGGTTCCACCAGGAATGTGCCCATCGCAGGTCACGAGACAAAGACTCTCAAATTCTTCCAGAGAACTCTCCACTCAAACAAAGAAATCACACCAAACTTATTCAGAAAGAAGCCACATGGAATTTTACCACCCAGGGCAACTAACTCCTGAGCAAGATAACTCATTTTGCAAAATAAGACGTTTCAGAAATCAACAATGACTTTCCTCAAGATCAAGCATAATCCCTAAATCTGAGTATCTTAGAAGATTCCTTTGTTACAGACGATATTTCAGTGATAAGAGAAAATAGAATAGTTTATACACAGTTAAAAACTTCCACACAAGCATCTACACTGTGAAGAGAAAGACAAGTTTTCTCAGGAGCATCTCAGGTGCTGTCGTCAGGGGGGCCCTTGCTCTCTCCCTAAGGCTCAGGCTTTCGTCTGCCTGAGGGGAGGGGAGACTCCCCTCCATTCCTGGGAGGGTCTGCCTCCGCAGTCTCAGCCCCGGGTTGCACATCATGGGGGTCCTGACATCTGTGTGAATTAAAAGTTCCCCCAGGTGATTCCGATGTGTAAACTGAAGACGAGATTCCCTGTGCTACATTCTTAAGGCTGAGTAAGAAATTCCACAGTTATTACCTGTTGAAAAGAACAGGTCTGATAAAATTAAAAAGAAAATTGTAACAAATGGAATGTGAGCTGCCGTGCTTTTCCCCTGGGGAGGGAGGCCTCTGCTGTTTCCATCTCATGCTCTCCTGAATTCCACAAAGGTCGCCAAACAGAGGTATGACCCCCGCCCAGTGTCGCTAAGGGGTACCCCACCCCCACCCTGGGACTCTGAGTTAGCAGCAGGGGCAGGGCCCATGACTCTGCATTTCTGATCAGTCCCGGTTGATGTTGATGTTGCTGGTCTGCGGAATACACTTTGAGTAGTAAAGCGCTAGATGGCATCATAGCCCAGGAAACAAAGTGCTGGCAGTTCTGAAATGCCTCATAAACAACAATCCTCTGGGCAGGACCAGCCAGGGCAAGGTCATGATCCAGATAGGCTGCCATTGCTCCTTGAGTGCGTCCAGAGTTGGGTTTCCTGCTCCAGTGTTCCCAGGGGCCTGTTTTCCCCAAGTTCTAGAGAATTAACAGCACTAATGAGAATATCAGAGCATTAGCCCCATAACCACAGAATTTTGAAAACTCAGCCAAACTGCAATATGTTAATGTACTGAGCCACCAAGAAGCAATTCCCTGGGGGAATGTGGTGTTCCAGACTCTCTCTGTCTCTTTCTGTCTCTCTCTCTGTCTCTCTTTCTGTGTCTCTATCTCTCTGTGTCTCTGTCTCTCTAGTTTCTCTGTGTCTGTCTCTTTCTATCTCTCTCTGTCTCTCTCTCTCTACCTCTTTCTGTCTCTCATGTCTGTCTCTCCTCTCTGTCTCTCTTCTCTCATTCTTGGTTATTTCAGCATCCACAAAAATGGTCCTTCCGTCGCCCTGACCTTGAAAGTCTTGGACTTGCTCAGACCCAGTAATCTTGCCTCTGGCCCTTCTCAGCCCCTGACCCATCAGGCATACTCTGGACCTTGCTTTGACCAGTGACTGCCCCACCATCATTTCATTTCAATCAAAGAACTCCAAGTCCCCGGGCATCTTGATTCCAACACTTCTGATCCCATCAGGCCTGGTGGACACCAGCAGCCCACCTCTTCCCTGTCACTCATCCCACCCTGACTTGGATTTGGGCCCATCACTGGAGGCATCCCCTTCTGTCAACACCCAACAAGCTGCAATGTCCCCAAAGCTGTTCCTGTCAAAGTCGCAGTGATCTACTCTTTGTCAATTCGGGCTGCTGAGCTCGCTGCTGTGGGTCCTCCTCCCTCAGCCCAAGCCACGAAGGGGCCCCCCACTCTCACAGGCTTCACAAACTTCTACTTAGGCCTTGCGCTGGGAAGTATTTGCAACTTCCCTTTACACAGCCTGAACAGGCACATCCTCTCCACTCTCTTGGCCCCAAAGATCCACCGCCTCAGGGCAGCCCTCTGGCGCCTGTGAACCTAGTCAGCTGCCAGTGCCTGTGAGGTCTACCAGAGGCCCCCAAACACAGGAATGGCACCTCTGCAAGCCAGGTCAGTACCCTGATTCTCGGCCTCCAGGGGCTTCAACCTGGATCCCAGCTTTCGTGACCGGATGTGGGCATGTGAGATGTACGCACTACAGAGAGAGGCCAGAAGGTGGCAGCTCAACACTGGGCCCTCCCTCCCCCAGCCACCTCCCCTGAGGTGCTCAGAAGAATGTGTGCACCAGAGACACCGTCCTTCACACCCTGCCCTTCTTACCAACTCCCAGGTGTGTTCTCTCCTAAGGCAGGGTCTTAAGCACAGTGATGTCAATGCAAAGAGCTGGTTGTAAGCAACAGAAACTAATTCTGACTGTCAAAGCAAATGGGGATTCATGAAAGGATGAGGGCCACTCCTCGCTATACTGAAGGGAGAGTTGGAGACCTGGGAAGACAGAGACCAGGTTGCTCAGGAGTTATGGGTGCCGCCTTCATGATCTGTCCTCACTGCCTTTGGTCCCCTCGTGTGTCTGCTCAAGATTTGAGTTCCAGGAAGACAGAAACTGGTCCAGGTTAGGTAGTGTGCCTATTCTTAACCCAGTGGCTGTGCCCAGTGGGCTGGCCCAAACCCTATGTCTACTGCTGAGAAAAGGATGGGGAATTCTTATAACTAACATTCTAGGCACTATCCTCAGGAAGGGTGCATGAGGAAAGTGGGGTTTGGAGAAGTTAAGTAAAATGCCCAAGGCCACACAACAAGAAAGTGGTGATGTATTTTTCTCTTTATGTGCTGCTGTATCAGATTTGCTAATATTTTGTTGAGCAGTTTTGTGTCAATGTTTAGGAGGGATACTGGTCTGTAATTTTCTTTCCTTATAATATTCTTATCTACTTGGGTTATCAGGGTTATGCTGGCTTCATAAAATGACTGGGGAAGTATTCCTTCTTCTATTTTCTACAAGGTTTTGCGTAATATTGACAAATTATTCCATAGGTTTTTGATAGAACTTATCAAGTGAATCCAGTCAGGCCTGGAGTTTTCTCAGTGGGAAAGTTATAAATTCAGGTTTTTTAGTAATTTTGACACAATCACAAACTTGGAGAAAATTTACATTTGTGGGAAAGTTGCTAACCTGATACCTCATCACCCTTGAATATTTTAGTGTGTATTTCCTGCAAACAAGTATTTTTTTTCCTATATAACCGTAATGCATCCATGAAAATCAGGAAGTTAACATTGATAAAGGACTGTCATTGATCTCCTGGCCCTACTCAAGTTTCACCACTCACCCCAGCAGTGTCATGTAGAGTGAAAGGAGCCCCTCCAGGACCCCATGGTGCCCTTAGTTGTCACGTCTCTCTAGTCCCCTCCAGTCAATAATGGTTCCTCGGCACTTTCAAAGACAACAGGCCAGTTGTTTGTAGAGTGTAGTCTGGATCTGCCTGATGTGCACTCATGAGTAGACTAAGGTCGAACGTCTTTGGCAGAACATCACAAGGTGATACTGTGTCCTTCTGCTGCGTCCTGTCAGGAGGCACACAGCTTGTCCTGTGCCACTGATGAGGATGCTCACTGTGATCTCTCCATGAATCTGGGTCTGCCTGGTGGGCAATCCAACACGATGATACTCTTTCCCTTTTGAGATTACTAAGTATTTTGTAGGGAGGTACTTTGAAACTATGTAAATATGCCCTTCCTTGTAAAATTTTCAGTGTAGTCACTTATTTACTTATATTGGTATGGTTTCCTATTTTATTCAATAAATTACAATCTGTTATCTCATTATGTATTTTGATGCTCAAATTGAACCAGATTTGTCCAATAGGAGCCCCTCCAAGCTGGCTCCTCTGTCCTTACGAGATGTCTCCATCATTTTTTGAGCCTTTCCTTGCTTTCTGGCACAAGATAATCCAGGCTTACCTTGTACTTTCCTTAACACAGCCCTGGAATCAGCCATTTCTCCAAAGAACTCAGGTTCCTTCCAGTGGAAAGCTGTTTTTAGAAGGTAAGATCTGGGTTCAGTTATTAGGGTGTTATAGATAGGTTCTTGCTGTCTATCTATTTATCACCTATCTATCTGTTCCTTATTATATAGCTTATTAACTTTATTATAACAATATACTTCATTATTACTGACTTCTATTTTAATGCTGTTGTGGACAGAGAGCACAGAGTGTCAGGCTCCCTTCTCTGCAGGACTGTGGCCCAGAACTCCAGTTTCTGTCTCTCCAGCCCCTCAAGCTCACTGCTTCTCATCTCCTTCTGATTAGCCACATTCTGTGCAACTTCTCAGCCCCCCGCTTTGAGGGGAAAGCAGCGGGAATGTAAGACTCACATTAGTGAGTCTCCTTGGGATTTGGATCCCTCAATTATTTGATTTTAGTTTTAAGTGGCTTTATTTAAACTCTTAACATGACAACTACAGCAAAGGAGCTAGAGGAGGCAAAAGAGGAAGTTCATACAGTTTTGACAGTTGATGCTGGTTCCTATAGGAGGAGAGACAGCCATGCATGGACACAGGTTTAGAAATTTCTCCAGGCCTCCAGACTCAGACACTGTGCGCTTTTCACACAGAAAGGACCAGATAGTCAAAGTCCTACACATTTGTTTCCTTCAGATGTCCCTCTTCTGTCTTTATTCCTTGGTTCCACTATAGGTGGGTACTGCATCCCTCCCACCTGGGTCACCGCCTAACCGAGAACCCCCAGGCTGGATGGCTTTACGAGCATTTAAGGTAGAAATAACACAAACTTAATCAGTTTTTCCAGAGAAAGTGAAAAAGGGGAACACTCTCAACTCAGTGTATGAGGCCAGCATAACCTCACCACGCAAACTTGACAAAGACATTAAAGGAAAGGGAAATTAAAGGTCAAGTCTAAAATTAATCTTAACAATGTAAAACAACATCAAAATATAAATCAATATTAAAGGATAGTCCACCATGATCAAATAGATTTATTCCTGGAAAGCAATATTCATTTAACACTCAAAAATCAACGTATGTAATTAACCACATTGACAGACAAACAGAAATAAATCATATGATCATTTCAATGGATGCCAAAATATCATTGTATAAAATTAAACAACCCTTCATGAGGAAAAGGAAAAACTTTTGGCAAACTATTAATAGAAGGCAATTTATTTAATCTGATAGAGTATCTATAAAATATAGCAAACATCATGCTGGATGATGAAGTGTTAAAATCTTTCTCCTTGAGACTCCAAGACACAAATGCTTGCGACCACCATCCCCATTCAACATTGTACTGGAGATGCCATCAGGGATATAAGGCAAGAAAGAAATGGATAAAAGGTCTGGAAAGGAACAAGTGAAACTGCTATTAGTCATTGATTACATGATGTGTGCATTTAAAAATCCAAAGAAATCTATAATTAACATTATGATTAATAATCAAAGTCACTGGATACAAGATGGTATACAAAAAGCAAGTGTGGGGCCGGCCCCATGGCTGAGTGGTTAAGTTCGTGTGCTCTGCTTTGGCGGCCCAGGGTTTCATGGGTTCGAATCCTGGGCACGGACATGGGACCGCTCATCAAGCCATGCTGAGGTGGCACCCCACATGCCACAACTAGAAGGACCCACAACTAAAAATATACAACTATGTGCTGGGGGGCTTTGGGAGGAAAAGGAAAAATAAAATCTTTAAAAAAAAAAAGCAAGTGTATTTCTAAATAATAACTACAAACAACTGGAAATTAATTTTTTAAATTACACCATTTACAATTCCTTCAAAAATATCAAATACTTAAGAATAAATCCAATGAAATATGTGAAAGAAACTGTAAAACATTATTGAGAATATTAAAGAAAATCCAAAGAGATATTCCTAGTTCATGGACTGGAAGGCTCTATATTGTAAAGTGTAAATTCTTCCCCAAAATAATTTATAGAATCTATGCAATCCCATTTAAAATCCCAGCAGATATTTTTGTGGAAATTGACATTTCTAAAATTTATCTGGAAATGCAAAAGGCTAAAATAGTCAACACAATCTCAAAGAAGCATAACAAAGTAAGAATATTTAGACCATCAGATATTAAGACATACTAAAAAGCTAAAGCAATTCAGACAGTATGATATGGGCATAACAATAAACCAATAGACCAATGGAACAGAACAGTGTTCGGTGAGTACAACCATTTTGGAAAATTATTCAGAAGAATCAGGTAAAAATGAATTTATGCAGAGTCTACCACCCTACAAGTCCTCCCCCTCCTAGGTGTGTAGCTATGGTAGGCAGAATAATGGCGCCCCAAAGATGGCCACATATTAATCCTCAGAATCTGTAAATATGTTAAGTTATGTGGCAAAAGGGAATTAAGGTTATGGGTAGAATTAAGGTTACCTAATCAGTTGACCTTAAAATAGGGAAATTATCTGGGATTATTCAAGTGGTGCCAATCTAATGAGATGAGTCCACAGAAAAGGAAAGCAGAAGAGTCTGTGAGAGGGACTTGACCCACCATTGCTGGCTTTGATGACAGAAGAACGGGCCACAAGACAAGGCATGTGGGTGGGCTCTCGTTGCTGGGAATGGCTCTCAACTTACAGCCAGCAAGAAAATGGAGACCCCAGTCCTACAACTACAAGGAACTGAATCTTGCCAACGACCTCTATGAGCAAGAAACAGACTGTCTCCAAAAGCCTTCAGAAAGAAATGCAGCCCTGCTGACGCCTTGACTTTTAACCTGGTGAGACCTGTGCTGCACTTGTCACCTATAGAACTGTAAGAAAATAAATTTGTGTTGTTTTAAGTCACGAAGTGTGCAGTAATTTGTTCCAGAGTAATTGAAAACTAATAGAGCAGAGTAAACGAAAAACATGACATTCCACTACAGTCCACCCCTTGGTCCCTGAGTATGCAGGCATGAGCACACACACGCACACGCATGCCTCTTCCATAACTGATAATTTTGAAAATTACTGCACTTATCATTATGCAACAACCCTTATTTCAATCATTAAAGTGCTCCTCTGCTTCCAGAGGCCCAGAATCAGATTCAAGTAGATCATTCTGCAACAAGTTGAGGATCTGAAGGTGCCATCTACTCATCCTAGAGGGTGCAAATGTTGAGTTTCATGATCTTGCAAACTCTAGGCTCCAGACAGATTTAACTGTTACCAAGTTACCTATCCTAATCAAGGAGGAAATAGAACAATCAGAATAAAAACTCTCTTTCAGAAAAGGGAGTACAAATACAGTTGCCAGAGTCTGAATAACACATCATATCCATCTGGGTAGAGAAGTGGGATCCTGGTCAGCTGGACCATTTGGCTGGCCTGGGTGCTGCCTGCATGGAGGTTTTGGCTTCTGTTCTCTTTTGTCCTCTGTCACCCGGCCCAAGAGGGGTGCTGGGAAGGGTTATGACCTGGACAACATTCTGAGAA
Organism: Equus quagga; assembly: GCF_021613505.1. Lineage (NCBI taxonomy): Eukaryota > Metazoa > Chordata > Mammalia > Perissodactyla > Equidae > Equus > Equus quagga. Next base: position 41,239,018 of record NC_060287.1, on the reverse strand, counting down.
TGGAGATAATGATCCTGGAGGTGGTCTTGGGGACTGAACAGTCAGAGGGTCTTGCTTGCCAGGCCAGGGCACTCTGCTGACAGCATCTTCTCAAAGGCTATTTGATGCCTGTCGATTTATTTCCTCTGAACCCTGCCGTGACTACTGACTGCCTCTATGCCTTTAGTCAGTGGCTTCTGGCCCAGCCTCCTCTCTGCCTCCCAGCATCAGAAACAAAGAACTGAGGTAGCCAGGCAGCCCCACGCACCCCCAGAAAGCTGCTCAGGCCCTAAGCCACAACCACATTGAGGTTCATGGTGGAGGTGGAGGGGCAGAGGAGCAGGTGAGAACTTCTTCAGGAACAGGCACAGCAAGAGAGGTTTGGGAAGGTCTGGGATTTTCTGGATCCTCCAGGCTACCATGTCCCAATTTCCAGAATCCCACAGTTTGATGGCCCCCTCCCTAACTCTGTCATGGGGCAAAGAATTCAAGTTTTACAGTTCAAGAAGGTAGATGATTGCCAGACTGGAAGTGGCCCTAGTCCCCTGGCCACAGGCAGTGGGTACATGTTTTAAATCTGAGGACACCTTTCCCGTTAATGGCCTTGTGCTCTCAGGTCAGCAGGGCTAAAACCAAATGTGCCTGTCTTGCATGTCTCAGTAAACAGCCAGCACATACTAACAATGGTGGCTCCCCACAAGAGTGCTTAGACCCCAAGATGCCACACCCTTGCTGAATAATGAGCTCTGCACAGTTTTAGATAAACGGAAGGCTCAACAACACACGTTAATCCAATCGTAGGATAAAACACGCATCCTGGTTCATTTAAGAGACCTACATCCCTTATCTAGTTAATTATTACTAACAATTTTCCTTGTTAAAAATTCCAAATAAAGGGACTCAGTTTGATATTCAGGCGATCTTGGTTATCTGTTTCAAGAAATATGCAGAGAAATGACTCCGGGTGACACAGCAGACAGGTATATTATGAAATATCATTAGAACTCAAGTGGTTCTAAGAATGAAGACACTGCTGAATCAGGAAGCAGAATTTTTAAAGTACTTTTTGAGGAAAGATTGCAAAGAGCTGAGAGGCCACTTTGTCAGCACCCTCACTGTAGAGACAAGGACGCTGAGGCCAAGGGAAGGGGTCCACCTGATCAGTGAAGTTTTCTGATCCCTGGACCCTCACTGTCCTTTGTTAAGGACAGACCGTGAAATGCCTTCCCAGATTCTGTTGAGATTTGACCTTCCATTCACCCAGGAAGAGAGGGAAGAAGGATTACAAAGAGAGAGGAGGACCTGGGAAGAGGGAGTGCCGGTCTCCGTGGGGTCACCGCGACTTTATTGCCTCCTTTGGGGGTCTCCCTCTGTGGCCATAAACAGGCTGTACGGAGGCTTCTCATCCTGGGGGCATGATGTCCCTTTCCTGCCAAGCTCTGTCTCCTCAGCTGCCTCCCCAGACTCCTCTCCCTGCAGGTGAGAGTCTACTGACAAGGTTTCGGAAAGCGCAGCCCTCCCTGTTTTGAGGTGACTCCAAAGTACTCTCCGGACACAGGTTCACCCGGCATCTTTCATGCCGATGTTTTTGTCCCCGCTTGTCCAACTGACTTCATAAAACTTAGCGGGAATCTGATGCTGATGTGAAAACACTTGCGCTTTCTGGAGAATCTAGAGTCACTAATATATTTTATTACTGGGGTTTTTTTTTTTTTTAACTGTCGTTGATTATTGTCCATTTTACAAATACTAGGACGTTAATGAAAATAAAAGTACTTCTTGTCAAACTGAGCAGTTTCAGTCCTGAGTCAGGGGCCCTGGAATGACGTAAACACGACCTGACCTCGGAAAAGAGGGAAGCGCCACCCCAGGGTAATGGCATCCCACCTGTCACCCCCGGCGGCGGAAGGACCAGAGGCAATTCCATTCTTTATATAAGACTCCGCTCCGAAAAGCACGCAAGCATCTCACGCACCTACACGCATCCAGCACGTTTAAGCATAAATAAAGGCTCGTGGGCACAGAAATATGCACCCACAGGGGCCTTCGCTTTCCGGGCCGGGTCTTGGCCAGGATTCACCGTGACCTGAGCCAGACTATCCAGGCAGGTCCGCTGGAGGGGGCCCGCGTGTTGTGCGGCCGCGCGGGGCAGGTCCCCGCACCCACCCACGTTCCAGGGGCTCCTTGTCCCCGCGTTTGCGCTCCGCCGACGCGTCTCCCCCGATGCCAAGGGGACTGGGACCTCCCTTTCCCGGGAGCACAGTTCATGGTGGACGCTGCGTGAGGAGGGAGTCGGCTTGGGTCCTGGATTTTTATTGAGGGAAGGACACACGGAGGGGAGGGGCCGCGCGTGGGGACAAGGGCTTCTCCCAACTCCGGCTGGGGTTCGTCCGTCGTCCTCGGAGGCGCGCGCTTTCCAAATTCGCCTGGTGTTGCTCTGACTCGCCACTTGCGAGTGCCGCACACGTCTACTGAGGAGCACACCTGCATCTGTCTGGACAGAGGCCGCCTCCCCCCGCCGGACAGTCTGCGCCGCTGGTCATCATACCGCGGGCGAGGCCGGCAAACGCACGTCCCCTCGCCCCCGGCGCCCGCGCTTTCCGGCTCCAGAGGGAGTCAGCGCAGACCCTCCCAGGTGTCCCGGCCTGCACGGCCACGGCCAGGACCTCGGGGCTGGCGACCCCCCGGGAGTGGACCGGCCCACCCTCCCCGGTGCCGGGCGGCGACGCCCCGGGCCCGCGCCCCTTTGTGCGGCCGCCCGCGGGCACCATGCTGTCCGCCGGGGGCAAGTACGCGGTGAAGAAGAGAAGAAAGCCGATGCGCAAGAGGTACCCGGGCGGCGGGCCAGGGGCGACGAGGGGGTGACGAGGGGCGGGGGGCCGGGGTCCTGGGCGGCCCGGCCCAAGGTGTTTTGGGGGGAGGAGTGTGGCGTCCGCCCGCCACCCGGAGGCCCCCCACTCCGCGTCCGTGGCGGGAGTCAGGGGGCGGCGAGTCCCGAGGTCTCCGCGGCGCTGACCGCCGGGGTATCCAGCGCGGAGAGTCGGCCGGGAGGACGGGTTTCGTTTTAAAGACTCCCCCTCCCGCCCCCGACGCCTGCTGTCGGTTTTTAACCTTCAGGCCTGAGGTCCGGCTGACGACGTTTGTTTTCTGGGAGGGTCGCGCCGGGGTCTCCGGGGTCTGCGCTCTGCGCCCTCCGGCCCGCGCCCAGGACTAGGGCTGGGGTTACCGGGAGCGCACCCCGCAGGGGCAGGGCGTCCCGAGTCTCAGCCTGGGAATGAGAAGGGAGAGGTCTTGCGGGTATGGGCAACCCCCACCTCATTTAGGGAGAGGATGCCCGAGGCCCCGCCCGGACCCTGGGCTCAGCGCGGGCAGGCCCCCTCCACGGCTCCTCAGGTCTGGCCTGAGAGATCTGTGTGGAGATGGCGAGGGTGGCCCCTGGGGTTGGGCAGATGTTCCTGAGGACAATCAATGGGAAGTCTGTGGAGGGGACACTCCTTGGGCAGAGTCCTTGGGCCGGAAATCTGCGGGTCTTCTCGCAGTGGGTCTTCAGAGCGCTTCCCGCCGACGCGGTGACGGCGGCGGGGAGCATCCCGCAGCACAGCCCCCAGGGCGCAAGGTTCTCAGCGCCCGAAAGCGGGTCTGTGTCTGAGGAATTTTCAAAAGAGCTCGAAATGTCAATTCTAATTCCATTTAATTTTAAAGTATATAGAATGCCAAGAAAGAAACCAGATACAAAAGGGCAAATATCCCAAGATTCCATATATAAGAAATGTCCAGAATAGATAAATCCTGAGACTGAAGGTAGATTGGTGGTTTCCAAGGGATGGGAGTGGGGAGGGGTTTCCTTTGGTGATAAAAACTTCTGGAACAAGATGGTGTTGACGGTTACACAACATGGTGAGTGTACTTAGTGCCACTGAGTGATACACTTAAAATGGTTAAAATAGCAAAATTTATGTTATGTGTATTTTACCACAATTTTAAAAATAACCTGAAACTTCTCAGTAGGAGCATAAGCATAAGTATCGGAGAACTAAGCTCGTCAGAAGTTCGGGTTTTTCCCAGGCAGTGGAACCAGTAATCCTTGGTTAATTGGAAAAGATGTTTAAAATGGGGCTGGGGGTTGCTCCCTAAGAGTGTTGCAAATACCTTACTTATCTTTTTTTTCGCTGAGGAAGATTAGCCCTGAACTAACATCTGTGCCAGTCTTCCTCCACTTTATATGTGGGTCACTGCCACTTTATATGTAGGTCTGCACCCAGGCTCTGAACCCAGGCCGCCAAAGCAGAGCATACAGAACTTAACCAGTACTCCAGGGGTGGCCCCTACCTTACATATTTTAAGAGAAAACATCAGCTTATATCAGTTTGCCAATCTGGTGATGCTGGTGAGGCCCTCTTCTATCTTAGTACACAAGTCACTCCCACAGTGCACCATCTGCAATTCAAAGAGCTTGTGCCACAATCTAGATCTGAAACAGTTTTCGCCCATGTCTTGCACTAACACCTAATTCAACGCTTACTTTTCTTTTCAATCAGGTTTCATTGACTTTCCAAAGCATCCAGCGGAGTTTTCTTGGACACTGTGCCCTCATTTGGCTAATGATTATAACAAGAAGACCTGACATAAAATGTCTGGGGACTTTGGGCAATGATTATTGATTAGTGCACAGCTCACCTGGTGGGAGCAAAGGGCCCGGCTTGGGGGAGCCCCTGAGCTGCAGACCTCACGTGTTGGGAGTTTGCAGGGTGTGGGACGGCACAGTGGTTGTTGGCTAACTGAGTCATCTAGTGAAATAATGTCTTTCTCATTTCTCTTGTTTTTAGAATCATTCCAAATGTGCTGTTGTACTTGATCCTCAGGCAACCTGGGATGTAGGGACCTCTATCATCATTGCCCTCTGATAGCTGAGGCACCCACGCTAGGTGTGAGGGGACTTACCCGGCTGCCTTGCTTAGACCCAGCCTTCCTCCATGGCCCCTCTCTTTGGCTTATTGAAGAGGCTGGGATCCTGCTGGCAGGCCGGGGCAGGCCTCCTGGGACAGGGCTGCCTGGCAAGCAGGCTCGAGGAGCTGGAGGGGAGGTTGAACTACTGAGCTCCCTCCCCACCCCTTTGGCCGGCTGGTCCTCCCCCGAAACTGGGTCACAGCTGATGGGAGAGTCCGTGTGGCACCTGCTCAAGCCGCCTTCCCCTATGTCTGGCGGTCTCCTGCCGTTACATGCTGACTCCACAAGGTAGAAACTTGTGCCAGTGTGGTTTGCCAACAATTTTAGTCTGTGTTTTCTGTCACTGTGTTATGTAGAAATGGGGATGATTTTGTTTTACATTTGAAAGAATTAGGGTGCTGGAAGACGTAACTAACTGAAAGGACTTTGGGTGGATTCATCTGTTAAATCTGCATAAACTGCTTTGAAACAGAGCCCTGGGGAGGTTTGTAGAACAGGAAGCAGCTGGCAGCACCTGTTCCCCATAGTCTTTTCAAGATGCTCTGGAGACTTCTGCTGCCCCATTTTGTCAACCTGGAGGTGTTGCTGACAGCACTGCAATCTCCTCCTCGGTCTGCCGTTTAAATCTATGAGATTTGGCTGGCCCCTGGGACTGAGCACTATAGCCCCCGCCCCCGGAGACACATGGCCCTCACATGGGACGTGCTGGGTTGCCTCAGCTCAGGAGCTGCTGATTTTAATTCAATGTCACCAGAGCACACAGGTGCTGGTCTTTCCTCCGGCTCCCAGGCAGGTGGACTGGCAGCGAGGAGTGTGGTCTGGGCAGGAGGAGCCCTGTTAGTAGGCTCCCTGGAAGGGTGCAGCCTGGGGTGTACTCCTTGATGTAGAAGGCCCACTGCCTCTGAAGTGCATCTGCCACGCTGAGAACTACTGAGAACTTCAGGGCCTTGAAAACTGGTTCTGACTCCAGCCCACCCCTCCCCCAGGCTCTTGTCCAGCAGCTCCCAGAGGGCCAGCCTACGTGCCTTCTTCTTCCCGACTGGGCCACCCTCTGCTGACCCATGTCCTGAGAGGCGACATCCCAGCTTTTCTTCACTGAAGGGATCCCCGAGGCCTCCACCACTCACAGAGAGGCCCCTCTTTTCCTTGCATTGTGAAGGAACAGGACTCACCTTCCCACAGGCACAGAGCCTCAGCCCCTGTCCTGGCCACCTCCTTAGGTGGTGGGCCTCTTCCAGCCCTACTGCTCCTTGTCCTGACCCACCATCTCCCTTCCTGCCACATGACCCTGCTCCACCTGTGCACTCCTTCCCTTGACCTTTGCTTCCTACTGTTTGTGCCGTGCCCTCTGCCCACCAGGATGGCCTCGCTCAATTGGTCTCCCTCCCTCCTTTCCTGCTTTCCCACATCCCACCTTTCTTACCCTCACTGGTCTCCTTGCCCCAGTCTCTCCTCCCCAGCCCAGCCTGGCTCTGAAGTGCCTGTATGCGCCCCAAAAGACCCCCCATTGGACTCACCCTTGAGGAGACCAGGCTCTGGGGGGGTGGACACCACTCTCCAGGACCCAGCCCTGATCCTCTGCCTCCCATGTTGCCGGGCTCCTGCCCACCACCGACTGGGACACCCCTTCTCTGCTCAGCTCAGCACCTCCACACAGAGCATCATGAGCGTCTGGGGCCAGGACCACGTCTCTTTCATCTCTCTTCTGTGCTGCTGCCCTGTGCTCTATTCCATTTGCTGAATTTAGCAGGAGTTTGAAATCTCTGGACAACTAACAAATCCCCCTCAGTTACAGCAACCATTGTGGGGAAGTGGTGCCAGTTGAATTTGGGATCACTGAGAGTTTAAACACTTTCAGGCCCCTGCATTGATGGTGTCTATGAGTGTGGTTGCAAGTCAGCCTCAGTCTAAAGTCACAAATCTGTGCAAAGTCAAGTCCTGGTGTCCTGTACCACCAACTTCCTTACAGGAACTGACTACATCATTAGAGACTCCTCCTGGCTGAGTTCCTGTGTGGTCAGAGCTGTGGCTTGTGAGCTGCACCATTAGGGCCAAGCACACTTGTTTCACTCATCCATCAGACATTTTCTCTGCATGAAATACCCTTTTTTTGGCTATGATTCCATGATTCTCTTCTCTAACTTTCACATATGCTTCCAGTTTTCCTGTTAAATAGATATGTTTCTTTTGTAATTGAGTATCTGTGCAGCAACTTCTCTTTGGGATTAAAACAACTTTGTTTTTCATAGCATGTGAGGGACGCATTCTTAGACCATATTTTCTCATCAAACTCTCAGAATTTGTACAAATACCAACAGGAGCTGGATTTGCTCATCAGAGCAGCCTGAGGTCTCCTTCCAGGAAAGGAGAAGTGTGAAGGCTGCTGACAGAGGAGGGCCCATCCATGGGGGAGAGTCTGACGTGGGGTCCAGAGGGTGGCAGAAGTCAGGGACTGGCATGCAGCCCCCTGTCCTCACAGGTTTTGTCTTCCTTTGTGAAGTAGAGGTGAGAGCCGGTTAATGGGAAGGATCAGGGGCTGTGGGGTCGCCCAGGCAGGGGGAGGAACGATGGGCACTCTACTCTTTCACTTCACACTTCTTTTGGTGAATTTAGAAATCTCTTTGAGCTGAGCTTTCCAGTTTGACAGGCTTCTTTAGTCACGGCACGCAGAGGACAAGCTGCAGCTAGTGTGACTTGCAGGAAAGTCTCTGTCTCAACCAGCACTCGGCCCTCAGTGAAGGGGTGAGGATCTCAGCCATCAAACAGGGCTGCCACAGGGGTGGACACTGCGGCAGGGTGCCAGTCTCCGCCTCCCTCTCCCCAGGGTCAGATCTCCATCAGGTTTGGGCAGCAGAGTGGTCAGCCCAGGCCATGGACTGGGACAGTCACAGCCTGTCATGGCAACACTGTCTCCCCGTTTCCTGGGCTCCCTTGCTGCTGAGGGTAGACATGTGACCTTGTCTGGCCAATGAGACCGAAGTGGAAATCTGCTGTGAATTCTGGGAAAGCATCTACTGTCTTGATCCAAAGGGACAGGCATGGCCAAGTGGCCCTCTTCTTCCATCTGGGATGCAGATGCAATGCCAGAGCTGCAGCCACATGGCAGCCATGAGGCAGGGAAATAAGGGCTACTATGTTAGGAACAGTAGAGTACAAGGAAAGGGGAGGAGATAGAAACTTTACTCACTCACTCATTTGACAGATTCTTTCTGAGCACTGACTCTGCCAGACCCTGTTCTGGACATGGGTAATCCAGCATAAAACAAAACAGAAACCTGCCCTCGGGTGGCTTATACCCTAGAGGAGAGATAAACAAATAAGCAAAACGAACACATGACAAGGCATGATACAGGCCATGTGGGAGAGGAACTCTCCAGGCAGAGGGAAGGTGAGTGCAAAGGCCCTGGGTCTGGCCTGGGGCGAGGCTGGAGCTAAGTGCACATGGAAGCAGGGAGATGAGGGCTTGAGAAGTAGGAGTCAGTGGAGGTTCTGGGCAAGGGAATGGTGACATTGAATCTCTCTAGCTGCTTTAGGGAGTGGGACGGGGGTGAGGGGGAAGCCAGGAGGGCAGCAAGGGGCTCCTTGGGGCTCTGAAGAGGCCCCAGTGGCCTGGGCCAGGGGAATCCATGGAGGGTGAAGAATGGCCAGGCTCTGTCTGCACATCTCCTGAAGGAAATGCAGACAGGTTTGCTGACTAATTGGACATGAGGTGTGATGCATAGGAATCCAGGAGGTTACCAAGGTCCTTGGCCTGAGCAAACATGCTGACATCTGCCCTCAGATGTCTCACAGGAGCTCAAATGTGGCATGTCCAAACTTAAGCAGGGCTCTTCCTTACCTCCCTCCCCTCCCCAGCCTGCCCAACCGTAACAGTGGCGAAGCCTGCAGATTCTGCCACTAAGACACATCCAGTCGGCCTGTCTTGCCACGGCCGTGGCCTCCGCCCTACCTCCCTGGACTTTTTCAGGAGCTTCTGCACAGCCCTCCGTCTTCTACTTTAACCTCCTCTGGTTTGTTCTGCACATTGTGGCCTGATGAGTCTTTTGGTTTTTAATTCAGGTAAAATACATGTAAAATTTACCATTTTAGCCATCAGTTCAGTGGCATTTAGTACATTCACAATGTTGTGCGACCACCGTCACTGTCTAAATCCAGAACATTTTCATCACCCCAAAAGGAAACCCTGTACCCATTAAGCAGCCACTCTCCATTCCACCTAGAAATGAACCTGAAGCTGCTGACCGTCGCTGCCTTCACCCTCCCACAGCCTCCCCCTGCTTCCCTTCCCCCTCTCCGTCTCCTCAGGAAGGCAGGCAGAGCACTTCTCGCTGCAAGTCCTCCCTCCACACCCAGCACTATCTTTGAGCCCACCCTCAGCTACAGGTCTCTTCTCAAGAAGACCGTTCTCTGCCCCGACCTGTCAGCATCACCTGCATCTCCTTTCTCTGTTTCCTCCTCCATGACCTCCAGCTCCCCCCACAGACTCTGCGCCAGGCCTCTGGTAGATGCTCAGCAAAGAGGGATATATTCACAGAGGATGACCTCAGTCTTATTAACAGTACTCATCTGTGTGTGTTTACATGGGACAAAGTTTGGGAGGGCACTGAAACATGAGCAGTTGTCATCTCCAGTGAGGAGCTTTTGAATGATTGTACTAGAATTTCAAATTTTTCTTACAATGGTCAGGTGATAGACAACTTTTAAAAAGAAAGAAAAACATCAAAATGGAGATAATATTAATACATAAACACTGTCAACAGAATTAAGATGCAAATGAAATTTACAACATGTATGATAAAGGATTAATATCCTTAAAGGAAAATAGCTCCTACAAAATGATGAGAAAATAATGAAGGAGAATGAGCAAATTGTTACCGTATGCAAAACACAGTGAATTTCTCAGACAAAATGTTGGGCAAAAGGAGCCAAACACCAACAAATTCGCAATGGGCAATTTCCTCTCTGCAGCTTCACACACAGGCAAAAACATTCCTGGTTAGAAGTCAGGATGGAGGGGCCCTGGGGGGTGGGGGAGTATCTAGGATCCTGGAACATGAATGTTTTAACATTGTGAACCTTTATATTTTGTGCATTTTTAAATAATTTTGAAAGTGATAACACCTGACTTTTTTATGCCAGAGAGAAGTCAGCACCTTCTCATCGCTGGGAGTTCAGTGATGGGCAGACTGAGGGGCACCGAGCCTCAGACAGCTCTTCCTAACCACCAAAGCACTCCGCTGTTACGTCTTCTCGTGGTTGTGGCTTGTCTTTTAAACCTCTTCATAGTATTTCTGATGATCAGAAGTTCTTATTTTAAATCCATTAGAACATATCAGTCTGTTCCTTTGCAGTTAGAACTTTTTTGTCTTGCTTAAACTACCCTTCCCTACCACAACGTCTGAAGTCTCCTATGCCGTTAGCTGAAATTTCCGTTTGGCTGTTCACACGTCAAGCCCATGGTCCACATTGACATATTCTTGTCATGGTGTGTAAGAGTCCCTGCCCTTACCATTCCCATCCTGTCTTGCGTCGGGGCTCCTCTAGGCGCTGTCAGTCTGCTCCTCCCCAAGGCCAGACTGCGACCAAGGCTCTAGCTTCGCGCTGAGTCCTCATGCTCTGCAGGTGCTTCTTTGCCTTCGGGAGTATCTCACTCTTGCGGTCTCTGCTTATCCACATCAACTTGAGAATCATCTTGTCAGGTTCCGCAAGCGCACACAAAACACAAAACAGAAACAAAAGTGAAGCCTCTGGGGATTTTTCATGAAACTGCATCGAATCTGCAAACTTCTGGGGAAACTCAGCATCTTTACCTTGACGATGCCCCCTGTTAATGAGCATGGTCTCTCTCTCCATGTAGTCAGGTGTTTTTAAACAACTTTCTTTGAATTTTACAAATTTCTCTGTACAGGTCTTGCATATCTTATGATATATTTACTTCTAAACATTTTTTACTTTTTTTTTTTAAAGATTGGCACTTGAGCTAACAACTGTTGCCAATCTATTTTTTTTTCTTTCTGCTTTTTCTCCCCAAATCCCCCCAGTACACAGTTGTATATTTTAGTTGTGGGTCCTTCCAGTTGTGGCACGTGGGACACCACCTCAGCGTGGCCTGATGAGTGGTGCCGTGTCCACGCCCAGGATCCGAACCAGCGAAAGCCTGGGCTGCCACAACAGAGTGTGCGAACTTAACCACTCGGCCACATGGCTGGCCCCCATTTTTTACTTTTATGGTAATTTAAAGGGTATATTTTTCGAAATTCATTTTCCAATTGATTGTTGCTGACATATAAGAATGTGTTTCTTTTGTGAGTATTGATTTTTTTATCCAGCAGCTTTATTAAACTCTATTATTAATTCTAAGACTATATCTAAGTATTATTTTGCTGGGGCTATCATAAGAAGGCAGCACAAAGTGGGCGGCTTGAACAACAGTTTATTCTCTCTCAGTTCTGGAGGCTGGACGCCCAAGATCCAGGTGTCAGCAGGGCTGGTTCCTCCTGAGGCCTCTCTCCTTGGCATGCAGACGGCCGTCTTCCTGCTGTGCCCTCACGTGGTCTTTCCTCTGCACAAGCACACGCCTGGTGTCTTTTTGTGTCTCCAGATTTTCTCTTCTAAGGACACCAGTCAGATTGGATTAGGGCCCAGTTAACCACTTTCTAAATCCTCTCCAGACACAGTCACATTCTGAGGTGCTAGGGCTAGGGATTCAGTACGTGAACTTGGGGGACGCAGATCAGCCCCTGACAACCTGCACATCTTCCTTAGAGCAGAGGTGCTCAGGTGTGGTTCCAGGCAGCCACAGAAGGTCACCTGGGAGCTTGTTAGAAACGCATCTTGTCCAGTGCCCCAAGACCTCCTGAGAGTCGTCCATGTTACTGCATGTATTGGTGATTTGTTCCTTTTCATGGCCAAGTAGTTCATTTTATTAATAGACTGCGGGTTTTTTAATCCATTCCTCTATAGGTGGACATCTGGGCTGATTCCAGTTTTTGGTCATTATGAATAAAGTGCTATAATAAAGTGCTTATTCTTGTATAAGGCTTTTTGTGGACATATATTTTCATTTCATTCCAATAAGTACCTAGGAGTGGAATTGCTAGGTCATGGTTAACAGTTTAAGAAACTGTGAAAGTTTTCCCACGAACAAGAGTTCCAGTTGCTCCAAATCTCTTCTGACACTTGATGTTGTCAGTCTTTTAATTTTAGCCATTCTAGTGTTTGCATACAGATAACTTATTATTTTCATTTTAATTTCTCTGATGAATTATGATGTTACCTAAGATGTCATATGCTTTTTCAGCATTAGTATATCTTCTTTAGTGAAGTGTCTATTCAAAGTATTTGCCCATTTCTAACTGGTTAGTAAAAGTCCTTTATCTATTCTAGATACAATTCCTTTTTTCAGCTATGTATATTGTACATATTTTCTCCTAGTCTGTGTCTTGCCTTTTCAGTTTCTCACTTTTGTTGAGGTCCAGTTTATCCATCTTTTTCTGTTATTTTTAGTGTTTTTTATGACCCATTCAAGAAATCTTTGCATGTTGTAAGGTCATGAAGATCTTCTCCTTTTAATGCCTGTAGGTTCTACAGTTATTTCCTCTCTTTCATTTCTACTGGTAATTTGCATTTTCTCTTTTGGGGGATTGATTACTCTAGCTAGATGATTATCAATTTTACTGACATTTTCCAAGATTTTGATTTCATTGATTTCTTCCATTTTCTGTTTCACTGTTCTGCTTTTATCTTTATTATTTCCCTCCTTCTACATACTTTGGGCGTAGTTTGATCAGGTTTTTCTAGCTTCTTAAGGTGGAAGCTTGGATCATCAATTGTAAAACTTTCTCCTTTACTTGTACAAGTAAGACTATAATTTTGCCTCTACATATTGCTCTCAATGAGCCCCAGAAATTTTGGCATGTCCATTTAGGTATTTTCTTATTTCCCTTTTGATTTCTTCTTTGGTTTATGAGTTATTTAAAAGTGTGTTAATTTTCAAATATTTGAGGATTTTTTTTCAGATATCTTTTGTTACTTATTTCTAAATAGTGTTGTGGTATTGAGAACATACTCTGTCTGATTTCAGTCCATTTAAATGTACTGAGACTTGTTTTACAGCCCAGTGTATGGTCTACCGTGGTGAATCTCCATGTTTGCATGAAAAGAATCTATATTCTGCAGTTGTTGGGTATCATGTTCTATAAATGTCAATCATATTAAGTTGGAGGATAGGGTAGTTCGTGTCTTGTGTATCTTAATAACTTTTTAACAATTTGTTCTGTCAGTTACTGAGAGAACAGTGTTGAAGTCCCCAACTCTAATTATGGGTTTGTCTGTTTCCCCTGGCAGTTATGTCATTTGTTCCTTCACATATTTTGAAACTCCATTATTATATGCATATACATATTTAGGATAGTTATGACCTTTTAATATTATGAAAATATCCCTCTTTATCTCTGGTAAGTGTTCTTTGTCTGACAATATAGCCGCTCCAACTTTCTTATTATCAATGTCTACATGTTATGTCTTTTTCAATCCTTTTACTTTGAACCTGTGTCTTTACATTTAAATTGCTTTTCTTCCGGACACCACGATATTCAGTTCTGTCTTTTCAGCCAGTCTGATATTCTCTACTTGTTTACATTTTTGCAGTTACCAGTAGATTGACCTTAAGTCGACCATGTCTTTATTTGTTTTCTGTTTGTTCCATCTGTTCTTTGTTTTTATTTTTCCTCTTTTCCTTCCTTCCTTTGAATTGAATATTTTTAGTATCTCATGTATCTCCATTTTAGTGGGTTTTTACCTGTACTTCCCTGTTTTGTCTTTTCAGCAGTTGCCATAAAGGTTGCAAAATAAATGTTAACTTATTACCACTTGTCTTCAGATAGCCTTATCCTGCTTTGTGGATAATGTAGACGCCTCCCAGCAATATGCGTCCGTTTCCCTTCCCATCTCTCATGCTGCTGTTTTCATACATTTTACTTCTACGTATGTTATAGATCCCACAGTACAAT
>NC_060287.1:41216269-41225071 GCF_021613505.1 Equus quagga | reverse complement strand
TACAATGCTGTTATTTCCCTTCCCATCTCTCATGCTGCTGCTTTCATGCGTTTTACTTCGTGTGTTATAGATCCCACAGTACAATGCTATTTCTTCTTTAAGTAGTCAGTTATCTTTTAAATAAATTAAAATCATTAAATTTTAAGTATTTATCCTCATTTTTGTCATCTCTGGTATTATTCATCCTTTCATGTAGATTCACATTTCTACCTAGTATCGTTTTCATTCAGCTTGAAGAGCCTGCTGAAATATTCGTTGTAGCTCAGATCTTCCAGAGACACAGTCTCTAAACTGTTGTTTGTCTAAAAATGGCTTTATTTTGCCCTCATTTTTGAAGGATCTTTTCTCCAGATGTGGAATTCTGAGTTAACAGTTTCCTATTTTCAGTACATTAAATATGTCATCCCCTTGTCTTTTGGCTTGCATTCTGTCTGATGAGAAGTTAGCATTCATTCTGTCCTCATTCATCTGTCTATAAGGTGTCTTTTTTCTCTGGCTGCTTTTAAGATCTTCCTCTCCATCACTGGCTTTCATTAATTTGATTATGATGTACCCGTGTGTGTCTGTGTGCACACACGCATGCATGCTTATCTTGCTGGGTTTCATTGAGTTTCTTAGATGTCTGTTTTTGCCATTTTTGTCAAATCTGGAGATTCTTCAGTGATTATAGCCTCAAATATTTTTTAGCCCACCCTTCTAGAGACTTCGCCTGCAAGGATTTTAGACTACTTGATCTTCTCCTCAGCTCTGCTAATTTTTTCAACCTTTTTTCTCTCTGTGCTTCAGTTCAGATGATTTCCATTGCTATGTCTCCAAGTTCACTCATGTTTCCTTCTACAGAGTCTTACCTATTAAACCCATCCCATGAATTTTTCATTTCCGATATTGCGCTTTTTCATCTCCAGAAGTTTCATCTGTTTTTTCTATAACTTCCATCTCTCTCCTCATTATGTTCATGCCTTGCTTTAAATCCTTGAACATAGTTAAATAGATGTTTCAAAGTCTTTATCTATTGCTTTATACCTGTCGTTTCTGAGTTTGATTTTACAGACTGACTTTTCCTCATTGTGATTCACATTTTCAGGCTTCTTTTCATATCTAGTACTTTTTAATTGGATGGTGGACACTGGGAATGTTACAGTGTCTAGATTTTTTACCTTCTTTTAATGAGCATTTGACTTTTTCATGCAGGCAGTTAAATTTCTTGTAGATTAGTAACTGGAAATGTTTGAGCCTCATTTTACGCATTTCTGTGGAGGTCTAGAGTAGGCTTTACTCTAGGGATAATTGAACCCTATTACGAAGGTGGGGCCCTTCTGAGGTCACCACTGAGTGTCCTGGGCCTTCACCCAGTATCTGCACACTGGCTGGTAAGAACTTGAATGTCACCCAGGTTTGGGTGAACTCTGAATTTTTCATCTTAGAGCCTGCAGTATTTATTCTTTACAAGGCAGTTATCATTTACCCCAGCTCGTGGAATCTCACCATAGTTATGTGCAGCTTAGTACACAATCAAACATTCAGGGAACCAGTTTTGATTTCCAGAGCACCCTTTCCACATAGCTCTTTGCTCTCCACAACTCTGCCCTGAAAACTTCAGCTGGCACAGCCTCCCTAAAGAGGATTGATATTTCTGACACAGAATGTTGAAAGTGCAAGCTTAAGTATTTAAGTTTTTTTTATTGAGGTCATAATAGTTTATAACATTGGGAAATTTCAGTTGTACATTATTATTTGTCAGTCACCATTTATATGTGCCCCTTTATCCCTTATGCCCAACCCACAGCCCCTTTCCCCTCTGGTAACCACTAAGCTGTTCTCTTTCTCTATGTGTTTGCATGAAATCATATGCTGTTTGTCTTTCTGTGTCTGGCTTATTTTGCTTAACATAATACCTCAAGGTCCATCCATGTTGTTGCAAATTTTGTCCTTTTTTATGGCTGAGTAGTATTCCATTGTGTATATATACCACATCATCTTTATCCATTCATCAGTCAGTGGGCACTTGGGTTGCTTCCATGTCTTAGCTATTGTGAATAATGCTGCAGTGAACATAGGGGTGCATAAGTCTCTTTGAATTGTTAATTTCAGGTTCTTTGGATAAACACCCAGTAGTGGGATATCTAGGTGGTATGGTATTTCTATTTTTAATTTTTTGAGAAATCTCCATACTGTTTTCCATAGTGGCTATATCAGTCTGCATTCCCACCAGCAGTGTATGAGGATTCCTTTTTCTCCATATCCTCTCCAACATTTGTTATTTTTTGTCTTGGTAATTACAGCCATTCTAAAGGGTTTAAGGTGCTATCTCATTGTAGTTTTGGTTTTCATTTTCCTAGTGATTAGTCATGTTGAACATCTTCTCATGTGCCTCTTGGTCATCTGTATAACTTCTTTGGAAGAATGTTCATGTCCTCTGTCCATTTTTTGATCAGGTTGTTTGGTTTTTTGTTGTTGAGTTGTGTGAGTTCTTTATATATTGGAGATTAACCCCTTGTCAAATAAATGATTTGCAAATATTTTCTCCCAGTTGTTGGGTTGTCTTTTCATTTTGTTCCTGGTTTCCTTTTTCTTGAGGAAGCTCTTTAGTCTGATAACGTCCCATTTGTTTATTTTTTTCATTTGGTTCCCTTGTCCAAGTAGACAGGGTATTCAAAAAGATCCTTCTAAGAGCAGTGTCAAAGAGTGTACTGCCTATATTTTCTTCTAGGAGTTTTATTGTTTCACTTTCAAGTCTTTCATCCATTTTGAGTTAATTTTTGTGTATGGCATAAGATAATGATCTACTTTCATTCTGTTGCATGTAGCTGTCCAGTTTTCCCAACACCATTTATTGAAGAGACTTTCCTTTCTACACTGTATGTTCTTAGCTGCTTTGTCAAATACTTGCTGTCCATGGATGTGTGTTTTTACTTCTGGGCTTTCAATTCTGTTCCATGATCTATGTGTCTGTTTTTGTACCAGTACTATGCTGTTTTGATTACTATAACTTTGTAGTATATTTTGAAGTCAGGATTGTGATACCTCAAGCTTTGTTCTTTTATCTCAGGATTGCCTTAGTTATTCGGGGTCTTTTGTTGCCTCATATGAATTTTAGGATTCTTTGGTCTATTTCCATGAAGAATGTCATTGGGATTCTGATAGGATTTCATTGAATCTGTAGATTGCTTCAGGTAGTATGGACATCTCAACTGTTTATTCTTCCAATCCATGTGCATGGAGTATCTTTCCATGTCTTTATGTCAACATTGATTTCTTTCAATAATGTCTTGTAGTTTTCATTGTATAGGTCTTTCAACTCATTGGTTAAATTTATTCCTAGATATTTTATTCTTTTTTTGCAATTGTAAATGAGATTGTATTCCTGAGTTCTCTTTCTGTTAGTTCATTATTAGAGTACAGAAATGCAACTGATTTTTGTAAGTTGATTTTGTACCTTGCTAGTTTGCTGTAGTTGTTGATTATTTCTAATAGTTTTCTGATGGATTCTTTACAGTTTTCTATATATAGAATCATGTCCTCTGCAAACAGCAAGAGTTTCACTTCTTCATTACCAATTTGGATACCTTTTATTTCTTTTTCTTGCCTAATTGCCCTATCCAAAGCCTCCAGTTCTATGTTGAATAAGAGTGGTGAGAGTGGGCACCCTTGTCTCATTCCTGTTCTCAGAGGGATGGCTTTCAGTTTTGCCCCAATAAGTATGATGTTGGCTATGAGATTGTCGAGAGTTTTATCATAAATAGATGTTGGATCTTGTCAAATGCTTTCTCTGCATCTATTGAGATGATCATGTGGTTTTTATTCTTCATTTTGTTATTGTGATGTATCACATTGATTGATTTGCAGATGTCAAACCATCCCTGCATCCTGCATTAAATCTCATTTGATCATAGCGTATGATCCTTTTAATGTATTGCTGTATTTTGTTTGCCAATATTTTGTTAAGGATTTTTGTATCTATGTTCATCAGCAATATTGGCCTATAATTTTCCTTTTTTGTTTTCCTTGTCTAGCTTTGGGATCAGGGTGATGCTGGCCTTGTAGAATGTGTTAGGAAGTGTTCTGTCTTCTTCAATTTTTTGGAATAGTTTGAGAAGAATAGGTATTAAATCTTCTTTGAATGTTTGGTAGAATTCTCCAGAGAAGCCATCTGGTCCTGGACTTTTATTTTGGGGGGCGGGGGGGGGGGGGCGTTGATTACTGTTTCAATTTCTTCACTTGTGATTGGTCTATTCAGATTCTCTATTTTTTATTGATTCAGTTTTGGGAGATTGTATGAGTCTAAGAATTTGTCCATTTCTTCTAGATTGTCCAATTTGTTGGCATATAGTTTTTCATAGTATTCTCTTATAATCCTTTGTATCTCTGTGGTATGCATTGTAATTTCTCCTCTTTCATTTCTAATTGTATTTATTTGAGGCTTTTATCTTTCTTTTTTAGAGTTTGGCTAAGGGTTTGTCAGTTTTGTTTAGGTTCTCAAAGAACCAGCTCTTAGTTTCATTGATTTTTCTACTGTTTCAATTTCATTTGTTTCTGCTCTAATTTTTATTATTTCTCTCCTTCTGCTGACTTTGGGCTTTTTTTGTTCTTCTTTTTCCAGTTTTGTTAGGTGTAGCTTAAGATTGCTTATTTGACATTAGGATCACTTTTGCTGCATCCCATATGAGTTGGTATGGTGTATTTTCATTTTCATTTATCTCCACATACTTTTTGATTTCTCCTTTAATTTCCTCAGTGATCCATTGGTTGTTCAGCAACATGTTGTTTAATCTCCACCTGTCACTTACCCAGCTTTTTTATTGTAGTTGATTTCTATTTTCATAGCATTATGGTCGGAAAAGATGCTTCATATGATTTTAGTCTTCTTAAGTTTATTAAGACCTTCCTTGTTTCCCAACATATGGTCTATCTTTGAGAATGTTCCATGTGCACTTGAGAAGAATGTGTATTCTGCTGTTTTGGGATGAAGTGTTCCATCTATCTATCTATCTATCTATCTATCTATCTATCTATCTATCTATCTATCTATACACACACACACACACACACACGTAATGTCCATCTGGTCTATTTTTTTGTTTATTCCACTATTTCCTTGTTGACTTCTGTCTGGATGATCTATCCATTGGTGTAAGTGAGGTGTTAAGGTCCCCTACTATTCTTGTGTTGTTGTTAATATCTCCTTTCAAGTCTGTGAATAGCTTTATGTACTTTGGTGCACCTGTGTTAGGTGCATATATATATTTATAATCATTATGTCCTCTTGGTGGAGTGTTCCTTTTATCATCATATACTGCCCCTCTTTGTCTCTCATTGCCTTTTTTTCTTGAAGTCTACTTTGTCTGATATAAGTGTGGAAACACCTGCTTTCTTTCTTTTTTTGTTTACCATTAGCTTGGAGTATCATCTTCCATCTCTTCACTCTGAGCCTGTGTTTGTCTTTAGAGCTATTATGTGTTTCCTGGAGGCAGCATATTGTTGGGTCTTGTTTTGTAATCCAGCCAGCCACTCTGTGTCTTTTGATTGGAGAATTCAATCCATTTACATTTAGAGTGGTTATTGACATATGAAGGCTTAATACTGCCATTTTATCACTTGTTTTCTGGTTGTTCTGTATTTTCCTTGTTTCTCATCCCATGTATTTCCGACTGCCAATTCAGTTTGTTGGTTCTCTATGATGGTTTTCTCAGTTTTCTCTTTATTTATCATTTGTTCTGATTTTTTGTTTAGTGGTTACTATGAGGTTTGTTTAAAAGATCTCATAAATGAGATTGTCCATTTTCTGATAGCCTCTTATTTCCTTACTCTAAGCAATTTCCATCCCTTTCTTCTTCCCTGTGTAAGTTATTGTTGTCACAACTTATTCTGTTTTGTGTTGTGAGTTTGTGATTAAAATGAAGTGATTTTAGTTATTTTTGATGTTTTTCATCTTTGTCTTTAATGTTATAATTAAGTGTTTGCTAACCTGTTCTGATAGAGAGCTGCAATTTTCATTTTGTCTGCCTATTTATCTCCTTACTCAGGGCTTTGTAATCCATTTCTTTTTTTTTTTTTTCTGGATATGAGAGCCTTCTTGGTCATTTCTTGTAGGTGGAGTCTTGTGGCTATGAAGTCCCTCGGCTTTTGTTTATCTGAGAAAGCTTTTATTTATCTATCATATCTGAAGGATATTTTCACTAGATACAGTATTCTTGGCTGAAAGCTTTAGTCTTTCAGAATTTTGAATATTTCATTCCACTCTCTCCTACCCTGTAAGGTTTCTTTCTGAGAAATCTGCTGAAAGCCTGATGGGGGTTCCTTTGTAGGTTATTTTCTTCTGTTTTGCTACCCTTAATGTTTTTCTTTGTCATTTAGTTTTGCCAGTTTTACTACTGTATGCCTTGGAGAAGGTCTTTTTACATTGATGTAATTAGGAGTTCTGTTGGCTTCATTTACTTATAATTCCAGCTCCTTCCTCAGGTTTGAGAAGTTCTCAGTTATTATTTCTTTGAACAAGCTCTCTGCTCCTTTCTCCCTCTCATCTCCCTCTGTAATACCTATAATGCTTAGGTTGCATTTCCTAGTTGAGTCTGATATTTCTCAGAGAATTTCTTCATTTCTTTTTAGTCTTAGTTCTCTCTCCTCCTCCATCTGAAGCATTTCTATATTTCTCTCCTCTAAATTGCTAATTCTGTCCTTCATAATATCAGCTCTGTTATGTAAGGACTCTATATTTTTATTTATCTCATTCATTGTGTTTTTCATCTCCAACTTTTCTGATTTTTTTTATAGTTTCAATCTCATTTGTGAAGAATTCCCTCTGTTCATTAATTTTATTCCTGATTTCACTGAATTGTCTTTCTGAGTTTTCTTGTAACTCTCATTGAGTTGTTTTATGATAGCCATTTTGAATTCTTTGTCATCTAGATTGTAAACTTCTGTGCCTTCAGGATTGATTTCTGGGTGCTTGTCATTTTCCTTCTGGTCTGGAGTGTTAATATACCTCTTAATACTATTTAATTAAGTTTTGAATTAAGAATATTATAAGTACAATTGCTGGTAGCTCTGAAACTGCTAGGACTTGAGGAAGAGAGAATGTATCACCAACACACCAGGTTGATCCACCTTGGGTGATGTGATCAACTTGTCTCCCAGTGGCTTTTCAAAATGTTCACAGAGACACTGCCCTCTGGTCCTGGGTTAAAACAGGGCAGGTTCCAGGATGCTTCCTGCTCACTCTTGTGTAATAAAGAGACAGACCCCAGGTTGTCATTAGTGGCAAAGTCTTGTTTAGGAATTAGAAAGCTGGCTTCCCCAGAGCAATTAAAACTCTTACCTTCACTAAGGCCCCACCCCCCCCTTGGGGCTGGCCACTTACTTGCAGGGGGGAGGGGGTGGACAATGCCTGTCTCACACACATGCACACACACAAGTGCACATGCACATGCACAGATACACATGCACACACACACACGCTGGGCCCCAGGAGAGGAGGAGGGTGCTTCTTCCTTATCACAAGAATGCTGGGTGTCTCCTCACCTTTCCCGAGTGTTCCTGAGCAGGACTTGGGACAGCTCTGGGGGTCCTCTCTCCTGCTTGGTCCACTGTGACCTCAGGCTCCTTAGTCTCTCCAGCTCCATTTGGGGAGCAGTGAGAGGGGTGGGGATCATAGTGCAACCCTCTTCCAGGGAAATTTCTCTTCCTGGCCCTTTTATATCCCCTGAGTGTGGGGCCAGGAGTTGTGAAACTAGTTCTTGAGACTCCTTTTGTTATGCTTACGCCCTGGAGTGTTGTCAGCTCAGCTGGAATCCCTGGGAAGCTGCAGTTTTAATATCCTATCACAAAAAGGTGCACCTGCATTGAGCACCTGCTGTGTACTGGCCCAAGATGGATGTTGCCTGCTCAGCAGCCCTGAGAGGTGGGAACCATCACCTTCTTTTATAAATGAGGCAGAAATAGCTTCATTCATTTTTGCCTCTAGAAAGAATAAGTTAAGTAGAGCATTTTTCTTCTAAATGTTTGGCTTTTAAAAAGGTGTATCTTTTGCTTACCAGTGTTTCAAACTTGCCACTGCTCTCTAGAGGGTGATACTCTTGTACTTTGGAGGTGAGCTGATGGAAGTAGCTTTAGCCTTGCTACTTTGGAGAACTAACTCCTCATGAGGGTCTCTGAAATAATAACCAGCCCACCCCCACCCAGTGGGTCAGTGCTGAGCCCTGAGGGGTAAGCATGGGACACAAGAATGCAGTGCCCAGGGGGGAGTGTCCAGCAGCTATTCTTTCAAAGCTACACTTGAAACCTTTTATTACATCTGAAGGGAATTATTTCCTGCATTTTGGTGATGGGAGATTAGATAGAGAAAGAGTATATGTATATGTGTGTGTGTGTGTGTATACATGTATACATATATATATATGCTTTTAATTTATGTGTATGGAGAGAGATCGTGTGTATGTGTGATACATGTATATTTATAATACAGACACAGAGAGAGGAAAAGAGAGAGAGAGAAGAGAGCATACATCTGTATATGTATTGAGTATATGTTTATGTGTGTGCATAGGCTCAATTCTTAATAAACTATAGCTTCCTAAATGGAGTTTCAGTCTTTTCAGTGTTAATAGTTGTGTAGAGATTTCCTAATTTAAAAATTGCATATGGATGCAAATGTGTCAGGCCCCAGGAAAGTGGGAAGGGATGGCCAGTCCCTGGGCCCCTGCTGCTTTGAGGGCCACCAGGGCTATCACACATGCAGGGTGCAGCAGCCTCGTCCACGCCCAGGGCCCCCAGGCCAGGAGGGCAGTGAATGCAGAGCTGCAATGG
>NC_060287.1:41201502-41216259 GCF_021613505.1 Equus quagga | reverse complement strand
ATATCTGCTGGCCAGGGCTTCTCCCCATTCATTCTGCAGTCCCTGTGTGTTCAGCCCAGAGACGGGCTGAAGCAGGATCCTGTGGTGTGCTGGGGCTGGCTTGTACCAGTTCACGAGAGCCAATGTTAAATTTTCAGGAATTTTGCTATTGATGGTTAAACAAAGCCATTATTAAAAATTAAATTACATAGACTTACAGTTAAATATAAATGAGTGTCTGCACATGGCATTTCTAGAAACTCCCATTGACTGCCTCAAGAGCATGGCTGGAGAGAAGGCACCTGGAGGCATGGCCCAGTTACAGTCTCTCCAGGGACAAGGACACATCTGGGCTCCGTGCTCCCCTCCTCCTGCATCAATGTTAAAGAGCCCTGAGAACACGGAGGCCCCTGCCAACCTGGATCCCTCAGTTGGGGCAAAGTCAGGAGGGCCCCGCCTCAAAGCCCCTGCCCCGTCTACCCCACGGGAAGACCCCAAACCCCTCACTGTAGGCATCAGTGGGCCCTAGCATGCTCCTTCCCTCCCACACTCACAGCTTCCCTGCTCATCACCTGCCTTGTTGCTGTCCCGGACCCCCATCATCCTCACCCTGACTGTCTCCACACACTCTCAGGCTCTCGGCATCCCCGTGCCCGATCCCTCTCCCAGCACTACCCCCACCCCAACTCCCGACTCAGGACCCATCATCAGCAAATCGCCCCCCCCTCCACCTTTCCACAGCGAACCGGGCTCACCCCTCAGCACCAACTCTTCTGCGAGCCTCCCAGGTTTCTCTCCCACAAGCCTCATCCTTGCACCCTCCCCCTAAAATCCCTGGCTCTGAACCTCATAGGTCTCATTGGTCCTTTCAATCCATTTTTTATGCTTTTATCAGTAAGTATGTTTCATTTATAACCCTTTGGGCTGCCACTAGCAGAAACCCTGACTCAAGCTGCTACCATGTAGTAACTCACCTCAGGATCTCCCCAGGGAGAGTGGCTCAGGGACAGTGCTGGCCCCAAGGCCCAGGTTCTCTCAGTCTCTCTGCTGCACCATCCTCAGCAACTTCACCCACAGGCTGGGATCAGCTGAAGCCAACTTGTGTCCACTTGTGGGAGCAATGAGGAGAACGCAGGGTGAGAGGATGCTTCCCTTGATTTGCTTACAGGCCACATGTACAGCCTGCAGCCTCTTCATGGAGCATCTGCCTGTCAAAACCTGCCAGGGATATAAGCTGTGGGCAAAGAAAAGGGGAGTCCCAGAGAGCTCATCTCCCTCGACACCAAAGGCGCTTGCTCTTCAAACAATGTCCACTGTCAGAAGTGAGAAGCTTACCTTGCCCTGGGAGAGCAGCAATGCTGGCAGCACGAACAGAGGAGCAGGCCTGGCCAAGGCCACACCAGCACATTCTGAACTTCATCTTGCATGTACCTGTGGGCCACACTAAATGCAGATCCTGAGTCGCTGTGTCTGGGCGTTGCCTGCAAACCTGTATCTCTAGGCTCCCAGGAGATGCTCCCAGTCCCAGACTACACCTTGAGCAGCGAGGGTCCACACCATGCTCTACTCTGGCCACCTGGAAAGCACAGCAACAACAAAAACAAAGAGGGGCCTCCAGGCCTGCAGTTAGAAGAGGCACTGGTGCCCCCAGGGGCTGCAGTGATGCCGGGAGTGGCTCTACAGAGGCCAGGGGGCTGTAGAGCAGCGATTTGTTCTGACCCGGTAAGGGTGAGATTTCTCTCCACCCACTACCCCCACCGCTCGGGACACTGCCCATTGGTCACCCCTCCTACTGCCGCCTGCCCCAAAGTTCCTGGGAGCGGGACTTGTGGACAGAGCCTCCAGGGAGCAGGGTGTGTGAACAGAGCCTCATCCACATTCCTGTAGTGCCCTCTCCCCAGCACAAGGGAGCTCCCCTCACCTGCACATTTGCTGCTTCTGATCTGTTGTAACGCAATCACTGAACCAAAAGAGGTGCAGTTGACCTAAATGGGCTTTGAATCAAGAGCTGCATGACTCGGGGAATATTCTCTGGTACATTCTGATTTTGTTTGTTCGGACCACGTTGTGTCCATCATGATCCTTCTCTCCTCTCCTCAATGCCACCTCCCCTCACGCCATTTCCCTATCCAGGCACCAGAGTGTCGGTAAATGAGGTAGATACATCCAGCCGCTTCTGGGGAGCAGTTCCCTGCCCCCACCCATTTCCACAGCAGACAGAAGCTTCCTACATCATGTGTCAACAGTTTCATAACTAAATTGTTAACCCATGTTCATCTGATGTATGCTCACCAAGTCCAGCTATCCAGTTTCTTCCTCTTTCTCAGTGACTCAGTATTATATAATTTTCATATTATTTAATTTATTCTCAGTGAGAAAGAATTAGTGTCCATTGAGCATCCTCTATGGCCAGGCTTTTCGTTTAGGTATTTTATCTGACTCTCTAAAGCACTGTCATTGTCCCCTAGTACAGATGAAGACAGTGAGGCTGAGAGAGCTCAGGGACTCTCCAAAGGTGGCACAGCAGCAAGAGACAGAGCCAGGGCTGAAGCTGCTTCCACTGCACCGGGTAGAGCCTCTTTCACCATGTGGGATGAGGCAGTTTGAAGCCAGGAACTCAAGTTAGAGGAGACTGAATAGCCCATCACTTGGGTCTCAGACTGGCTGGGGCTCACTGTCCTATAGAGAAAGCAGATAAGGAGATTCTGCTGGAAAGATGGGGGGAAAGTGCATTGCCACATCTCCCTAAAGAGAGAGACCACTGGCTGAAGAGGAACCCACCACCCACACTCCTCTGGGAACTCGGGACAGCATGACTAGGGATGCTCTGCTCACTGAAGGAGCACATGAGCCCTCAGCATGGAGGGAGGCTCAGGAGCCTGAGGAGAGTTGGAGCATCTCTGTGGGATAGTGCGGAACTGGAAGTGTGCAGGCATTCTGAATCCCTGTCAGCCTGAGGCCTGGCCCAAATGTCTCATTCTGAAGAGAGGAACTTCCCATTTCTCTGGATATCTCAGTGTGAGGCTGCTCTTTGGTTGAATTCCTTCCCCAGCACCACCCTCCCCCTCCTACACCTTTATCCTCCCCAGACAACCAACCACATCTCCAGCAGCATCTGACCCAGGGCCACTCCAGTGGTTCTGGCCCAGGGCACAGAGGCAGGAATGCCCCTGGTTTCCACAGGGCTCTGTGATGACAGAGAAGGGTGTTTGTTTAAGTTAGTAAGCAGTAAAGTGACTCACAGACCTCTCTATACAAATTGCTCTCCTCTGATTTCAAGCCAGCCTCAGCTGTTGCTCATAGCTGCTCCATCTTTGATGTTGGCTTCAACAAGCAGAAGCAGCTCCAACAGCCTGTGGATTTCTTTCCAAGAATCAGAGCCAGATCACTTAATGGGTATTTTTGTGGCTGTAAAATACTTTTCTTAAACAAAAGCTGTGCCAATGAGATTATTAAACATTTGTTTTGCTTATTTCACTTTAACCCTTGGATCTTGTTTCTTCTCGAAGATTTATGGAGAGTTGTCCGTTACAGATACGAGGTTGAGTGATCCATTCCTTGAAAAAAGAAGAGAGGCTTGGAGCATCATGCAGAGGAGTTAGGGCTGGGGGGACTTCAGCCCCTCAGGCAGCTCTGGACTCCTGGGGAGCAGGAAACTCTGGCCCGCTCTGACTCAGCAGCATCCACAGAACCTCATGCAGTCAGTGTGTGTTCTGAGGAGGCTGAGTCGCATCTTGTGTGTTTCTGTGACCCAAAGACCTTGTAGTCTCCTCAGCAAATGTGGCCTGCTTCCTCCTCTGGCTGACTGTGGCATCCAGTCCAGTTCCTCCACCCTTCCATTATTTCTTGGCCAGGACACACTTTCTCTTTTTCTGAATGTCCTGAAAGAGACTGTTTACCATGCAGCTGCTCAGCTGACTCCTCAGGACTGGGTTTGCTGCTAATATCAGTCCCCACCAATACCACCAGCTCCTCTAATGTTGTCAGTGGTTCCCTCTATGAGTGATTTGGGCCACTAACTTGGAATCCTCAGCCTGGAGCTTAGGGCTTTGGGATAAACACTTCCCTCCTGAGCTACCCCAGTGAAAGATGATTTGTGCACCACTGTCGACAGCCCATCACCCCCTCTTATTTGATACTGAGAGGAAAATGTTGACAAAATGCTGAATCATCAGATTTCTCTGTGGCTTTTGGGTTTTTATCTTATACAACTTTCCTATCTTGTTTCCATATGTCCTGAAATCCAAAAAGCATTAAATGCAAGGTATCCCAGAAATGTGTGTCTTCAAGGCCTCCTACTACCTTTTTGGGTTTATACTCATCTTTCATTTACTTGATATGAGTGCAGGGAACAAGCTGGATCTGCTTGTGGGAAGGAATAGTGGCACTTTGTGCTGAGATGTGTGACTTGACTGGAGACAAAAGCATGAAAACCTGAAGCAGCTTTTCATCCCATTCAGGGTATGTGTGGTGGCAGAGCTCAGAGTTCAGTGTGACTCAAAGATTAAGAAATGGAAGGAAGGTTCTGGGCAGCATGACAAGGACCAGGACCCTGGGCGCACATTCATGTGCATGAATCAAGGTGCACACAAGCCATACATTTTTTGACTAGATAGTCTATGGGAGTGTGAGAGAGACCCGTCATGGGAAAGATGTTCAGGAATGAGGTTCTGAAGGAAAGCACTGCCAGCTGGAATCTTGCCTGTCCTTCAGAGTCTGTTTCACCTGCCACTTCTCCCGTGAAGGCATCCCAGACCTCATTCCCTCCAACTTGGTTGCAGTGCCTCCTACAGCCAGGTCAGAGTGCACCTCGGGTCACAGCTCTCCACATGGTCCAAGTGGCATTTCAGGGAGATGTGTATTTCTACGCACCACTTCCAACTCCAAGATTGTATCTCTTAGCATCCCAACAGTTCTTCGCAGAGCCTTAAGCACAGCCCTTCTTTAGTAAACATCTGAGAGGAAAATATGAGGAATGTGAGGAAATATTTGGGGGCCAAAGTGAAATAACAGCTGAATGGAAAGCCAGAAATCTGAACAGTTTATCATTGCCAAATTTCAGGTGCTTTTCCTTCAAGAGGTTTGAGAAGGAAAAAAATTCATTTGACAAAGCATCAAGTTTGTAGACAAAGAGGAACTTGTCTATTCTTTGGAAGAGAATAAAACAGAGTAACAGGGGAAAAAGCAGGGTAGATAGGGGCTTATCCTATGGGGGCCAGTTTTTTCCCTCCTTTGGGAAGCTTGTGTCCCTAAAGGGTAATATATACTGTGTATAAAATAATACAGTGATACCTGGATTAATGGGTATTTTGAACCTAAATCACTTGATTACAAAAATCATCTTCACTATTCACCCAGTCCCCTTGGTCCTGCCTTTGGCAAGGAGAACGCTGCCTGATGTTCAGAAGCTGCCGTGCTTGGCACTTTGTTGCCAAATCCACATAATAAAAGGAAAGACTCTCTTTTCAATGATTGTTAACAAGCTTACCAGTGCATCTTTGCGGCCAACTTTCCCTTAAGACATCAGCAATTCAGTTATGATGGTATTTTCTGTATAAACTAAAGGTGGTCTTGACTAAGAGGAAAATGTAGGGCATGTGTACTTGTTTTTAATGTTGAACACCTATCACAAAATCATGCACATTCTAGTTAAACGGGGTTTTTTAGATGAGGACTTCTTTCTTCTTTTTAATCTTTAACTTAGAAGAAAACACATCCACCAATATCACTGATGATTCCGGAGCTGAGAACCAGGGTCACCTGGGTTCTCCTCTCTATGCCTGGGGGACAGAACATATTCATAATGGCACCTTTTCTCTTTCTCAGCCACCCTAAAGGACAGCAATGCAGACAGCTCAGCTGACCCACTCATGAACCCACGAGGAAGTCAGTGTACCTCTCCACAGGTCAATGTAGAACTGTTTTCTGAGGGGGACTTGCTTCTTCAGGTATTGTATGATATTGTCCATCTCTATTCCCTGTCAATGGTTATGGTTACAACAGAATCAGACCTCAGAGCCTTCCAGAAAACATTTTGTTTCAATTCTTGTTGAATTTATCTTTAATTATTATGTCAAATTTCTGACTGAATAGAGTATTATATATCTAATTTCCCATTTTGGGACAATACTATAATCATAGTGCCATGTGGGTGGGAGTCACACATGAGGTAGGAAGAGTCAGAAACCCTGGATGTCAATCCATGATGATCACTTGCTAGTCAAGTAGCAGTTACCTCTCTATTCAAGGATGATTCTTCATCTTCTCTGCCTGCCTCAGGGGATATGAGACTCAGATGGAGGGGTGGATGTGAAAATTGTACTGTAAGCCATCAAATCCCAAGTAATGAAACAAATGTAGCAAGGAAAAATATATTTTATGTAGATGGAAATGTTGCCATACTATATTTTATTTTTACTACTATTGAGCATTTAAGAAATTTCTTTCCCTGTAATTTCCTATCTAAATATAATATATTGCTGGTACCTTAGCAAGGAATCCAGGTTCTGGGTGTCACAAATCTGGCAGATCTTCATCTCACAAACCAGAAATACAAAACCTCAGCAGACGATCCAGCAAGAATATGCATAATCACTGGGTGATTGGCCCTAGAAGCACGTGGGTCTCTTCTTCAGGAAAGAGGAGGTGGCGTAAAGGATAACTGCATCATTGTTTATCTGTTGAGAAAAATCATTAGGCTTTTCTCTGGCTGAAGATTCAGTCTCAGCACAGTTACCATGTCTTAAAAGTCTGTAGTTTCCTCTCCCCACCCACAAGCTGAAGGAATTACATTTTTAATGCTTCAGGTATTTTTTTAAATTTAAAAAGAGACCTGCTACAAAGACTTTGTGACAGTGTTAGCATATGTTAAATCTGGATATATGACTTTTGGTTATACTGTTTACTTTTTAGTGAATTTGAAATGTTTTATATTTATACCTTTAAAATAGAAATTTCAACACAAAAACATCTTCTGAAATGCGATCCTAAAGAATAACTTAAAATTAGTTTGTTTAGTTTCAAATTACCAAAATTCTGTATTAGTCATGGTTCTCCAGAGAAACAGAACCAATAGAATGTGTGTGTGGGTGTGTGTAGAAAGAGATTTTAAGGAAGTGGCTCATGTGATGTGGGGCCTGGCAAAACTGAAATCTGCAGAACAGGCTGGCAGCCTGTCGACCCAGGGAAGAGTTGATTTTGCAATCTTGAGTCCGAAGGCTATCTGAAGGCAAAATTTCTTCTTCCTCCGGGGACTTCAGTCTTAAGTCCTTCTACTGATCGGCTCACCCACATTATGGAAGGTAATCTGCTTTACTAAGTGTCTACTAATTTAAATATTATTCACATCTAAATAAAAGAAATACCTTCACAGCAACATCTAGACTAGTATTTGACCAAACATTTGGACACCATAGCCTAGCCAAGTTGGCAGGTAAAATTAACCATCACAGCTTCATATTTAGTTGCATTTTAAATGGCTGAGAATTAGTTTCAGTTGCTAAAAATAATAATAAACTTGTTTCAGTTGATAAAGAAATATTTGACTTCATTTTGTGGGATCACATTCAGATGTTTGGCATTTAAGACCAAACTAAATTTAAATCATTCTATTTTTATAAAAACACTCTAGACACAGAAATTATGAACTAAGACCAGACATAAAATATAAATCTGAATGGTTTGCTAACTAAATAGAATAATCTATTGATGTTCTGTTTGTTTTGTTGCTTGTGATAATAATGATGTAGAGGCGTGGGACTGAATTTAACAGAGGGGAAGCTGAATTTAACAGGTTGATAATTTACCCAGTTGAGCTCAATGAGTCAAGAAAGGAACATAGAATTTGAAACTGTACACAAAGGAATTATTACAATGATTGAAATAATTATAGAGTAAAACCACAATAGGAAAGGAGAATGTAATGTTCTTCCACAGGATTATTCTTACTGTTGTAATACTGTTGTATGTTAGCACAATTAAAAAAAACTGAAGCAAAGGTAATCTCTTGGGCACTTCTCAGCTTCTGGGCAGGCGTTGCTCTTGCAGGGGAGTTTGAACTGGTTCACGGCAGTTGGTGATTGCATTTCTTAACATAAGTAAAAAAAAAGCAATTTTGAAAAACAGGTAAGTGCTTCCAAAATTGCTTTGAGCTGCTCAGGGCAGTTAGTTGGTGGCAATAATACAGGCTTGAATGAACAGGACAACCTCCACTTTCATCACACTGCCTAGGGGCAGGGAATGAGGGTTCAGGGCCCCCACACGGTTATTGTTTGCTTGTAAATGTATAATAGTTAATCTGCTCTGCTCCAGAAACCTCATGTGTGCATTCAGGATTGTGGAAATAAATGAAGACCAACCAAATGAGAAAAGCAAAGGCTACTTATTCAGAGCTTGCTAGAGCAAGGGAGTCAGCCGCTGTCACTTCAGTTTTGGCAGAGACTCATGACAAATAGAAATGGGAAGCAATGGGATATATTGGAGTATATGAGGAAGCCATTTGGTGTAAACCTAATTCGGCCTGACTTTGTTTTTTCCAAAAGGGCCTGACCGTGGCCATTGAGCACAGCAGGGTCGCAGGTCTGTTGTCTTGAGCTGGGTGGTCACAGGTGAGCACAGCAATCAATTTCTAGCCTAGGGAGAGATGCTTATCCTTAAGGAAATGCCAGTGTCGGGGGAAGTTGCATTTTTACTTGTCAGTTATAGAAAAACAGAGGGAGCTATGGCTCTTGCACACTTCAGTTTGTGAGATGGTCACACTCTTCTGATAATAATGACGATGGTAGCAGCAGCAACAACAACATGCACATGCAAAAGAATGAAACTAGACTGTTATCTTATATCATACACAAAAATCAAC
Organism: Equus quagga; assembly: GCF_021613505.1. NCBI lineage: Eukaryota > Metazoa > Chordata > Mammalia > Perissodactyla > Equidae > Equus > Equus quagga. Next base: position 41,207,423 of record NC_060287.1, on the reverse strand, counting down.
TCAAAATGGATTAGAACTGAATGTAAGACCTGAAACCATGGTACTTCTATAAGAAAACATAGGCAGTATGCTCTTCTACATCGGTCTTAGCAACATTTTTTCAAGTACCATGTCTGACTGGGCAAAGGAAACAACAGAAAAATAAACAAATGAGATTACATCAAACTAAAAAGCTTTCGCACAGCAAAGGAAACGGTCAACAAGACAAAAAGACAACCTAACAATTGGGAGGATGTATTTACAAACCATATATCTGATAAGGGGTCAATATCCAAAATATATAAAGAACTCATACATCTCAACAACAAAAATACTAACCACCCAATTAAAAAATGGGCAAAAGATCTGAACAGACATTTCTCCAAAGAAGATATACAGATGGCCAACAGGCACGTGAAAGGATGTTCAACATCATTAACTACCAGGGAAATGCAAATCAAAATTACAATGAGATATCACCTCACTCTCATCAGAATGGCTATAATTAACAAGACAGGAAACAACAAGTGTTGCAGAGGATGTGGAGAGAAGGAAACTCTCATAGACTGTTGGTGGGAGTGCAAACTGGTGCAGCCACTATGAAAAACAGTACAGAGATTCCTCAAAAAATTAAGAATAGATCTACCATACGATCCAGCTATTCCACTGCTAGGTATTTATCCAAAGAACTTGAAAACACGAATGCATAAAGATACATTCCCCCCTTTGTTCATTGCACCATTATTCACAATAGCCAAAATTTGGAAGCAACCTAGGTGCCCATCAAGGGATGAACGGATAAAGCAAATGTGGTATATATACACAATGGAATACTACTCAGCCAAAAGAAATGATGAATTCTGGCCATTTGTGACAAGGATGGGCCTTCAGGGTATTATGCTAAGCAAAATAGGTCAGAGGGAGAAAGTCAAATACCATATGATCTCACTCATAAGTAGAAGACAAAAACAACAACAAACAATCACATAGTGACAGAGATTGGATTGGTGGTTACCAGAGGGTATTGGGGAGGGAGGAAGGTGAAAGGGGTGATCAGGCAAATGTGTGTGGTGATGGATGGTAATTAGTCTTTGGATGGTGAACATGATGTAATCTACACAGGAAGTGAAATATAATGATGTACATCTGAAATTTATATAATGTTATAAACCAACTATTGTATGTTCTCGGCTCCCTTGTCAAAAACTAGCTGTCTGTAGATGTGTGGGTTTATTTCTGGGCTCTCGATTCTGTTCCATTTATCTGTGCATCTGTTTTTGTGGCAGTACCATGCTGTTTTGGTTACTATAGTTTTGTAGTATATTTTAAAGTCAGGGATGTGATACCTCCAGCTTTGTTCTTTTTTTCTCAGGATTCCTTTGGCTATTTGGGGTCTTCTGTTGCTCCATATAAATTTTAGGATTCTCTCTTCTATTTCTTTGGAAAATGTCATTGGATCTTTGATATGGATTGCATTGAATCTGTTAACACCTACAAACATAGATTCCCTACCCACCACACAGGAGGAGCCAAATAAAAACTGGAACACCAGGCTTATGGCAAGAAAGGGTTTTTATTTCGAATGATATCAGCCAGGAGATGAGAGTGAGCCCTCAAATTTGTCTCATTTCATCTCATCTCCCTGAAAGATGGGAGGCCAGGGGTTTTAATGGTTTGTGAGGAATGTGGCTGCTTGTAGATAGGGAGTGGGGGAGTCAGTGGCCTCGCTGGTTGGAGCTTTCCCACCAGCCTACATTCGGCCTTGGGAGGCTGCTCATAGGAAGGAGGATGATAAAGGACCTTGTAGGTGGGCAACCTTGGCTGTTTGTCTCCATGGTGGATAGTGGATTCTGGAGCCCAGGGAGTATGCAGGGAAAGAGTGCTTTAGTTTTAACCCCATATATGCTGGATTTAATGTAGGGGAACTGATATCAGGGCCAGAATCAAATCTGTAGATTGATTTAGGAAGTATGGACATTTTAACTATGATGTTAATTCTTCCAATCCAAGAGCCAGAATATCTTTCCGTTTCTTTGTGTCTTCTTTAATTTCTTTCAACAATGTTTTATAGTTTTCATTGTACAGATCTTTCACCTCTTTAAAGTTTATTCCTAGCTATTTTATTCTTTTTGTTGTGATTATAAATGGGATTGTATTCTTAATCTCTCTTTCTGCTATTTTGTTGTTAATGCATAGAAAAATCATACACTTTTGTATGTTGATTTTGTGTCCTGCAACTTGACTGTATTCACTTATTATTTCTAAAAGTTTTTTATTGGATTCTTTAGGGGTTTCTATTTATAAAATCATGTAGTCTGAAAATAGTGACAGTTTCACTTCTTCCTTTCCAATTTGGATCCCTTTTATTTCTTTTTCTTGCCCGATTGCTCTGGCTAGGACTTCCAATACTATGTTAAATAAGAGTGGTGAAAGTGGGCATCCTTGTCTGGTTCCTGTTCTTAGAGGGGTAGCTATCAGTTTTTCTCCATTGAGAGTGATATTAGCTGTGGGTTTGTCATATATGGCCTTTATTATGTTGAGGTACTTTCCTTATATACCCATTTTATTTAGAGTTTTTATCATAAATGGATGCTGTATCTTGTCAAATGCTTTCTCTGCATCTATTGAGAAGTGCCCAAGAGATTACCTTTGCTTCATTTTAGTGTCTTCACCCCAGGAGGAGCTTAGGCCTTATTACCATGACATGTGATGTATATGGAAGCATGTTTTCCAACTGAACCTGTGCAAGCGAGTACCCACCTCTCTCTTTTGAATGTTCATTACCCATCTGAAATAAAAGGCCCCTGCTTTCCCTTGCTCAGGGAGCCACAGGTTTGGAAATAACTCCCCATGGGCTCCTTATTTGCTGTGTGTTTGTGTGACAACCACTTCTAGTGCGGGCTTTGATTTCAGCTCACCAAGAAGCAGACCCACTTTGGATTGGTCACATTATGGGCAAGGAAAGCAAAAATATGACTCTTGGGCACTTATATACTTGCAATTTCCCTCCCCTCCTGAAAGGAAGGAGAAAAACCTTGGCAAGGATCCTGAACTATGACTCCAACCATTTGGAATGTAAATGAATCTTTCTAGGGGAATGATGAGACCATTGTCTACAGCTTTACAACCAGGGATGACTCCGTGTTCCCAGGTCTGTAAGCACATACCTCCAGAGTCAGAAAAACCTCTCTGGAGTCCTCACTGTCTATGAAGCAGTAATTAACTTCCAAGGCTCGCTCTTTTAGCCTACTTCCCAAGTCTCAGTAAGATTTTCTCAGAATCCCTAGTTGCAGAAACTAAAAATATTTTCTCTAAAGCCCCTCAAACCTATTTGGGGTTTCTGTCATCCCCCATGAGGGGAGGACAGCCCTCATGCCCCACCATCCCAGCTTCTCAGGGACATCTGAGCATGTAAGCTTCCTTCACTTCTCCTTGAGTCTATACTCCCATAGCCTGGAGAACCTCTTTAAGTCTCAGGGCAGGAAACTCTGCTGATGGCGTGTCACCTAGCATTGTCCAAGCTGATGTCTTGACTAGATCCATCAATTCTTTCCCTTTTTTCTGCCTAAAGACTTGGCCTTTGAAACACAAATATCAGGAAGACTCCTCTTTCTTTTTGCTGGTCGTCTTTCCTAAAACATGTGGGGCTCCCAGAGTCCCCACCCTGGGGGGACCAAAGGTTAAAAGGAGCTACTTGGACGTGGAATGTTTTGAAATCCTGCCTAATCCCACATGCCTTATTTTTAAAAAAAATAGTAAACCTGTTCATAGTTGAAAAGTTGTCCAGATAGTCTAAAATCACACCACCAGAAGTAACTCCTGTGAACGTTTTGGTACTTATCCTTTTATACCTTTTTCTATGCTTAGTGCATGGAAGTCACTCAGCACCTCAGAAATGGCACACACATCCTGCTCCCACCCCCAGGAGCACCCTTTTCCTTCAAGCTAAACCACCTGCAGGCCCTAGCCCAGGCTTTGGCTCCTCGCTGAACCTCTCAGCCCACCTTGCCCATGAACTCTGGGCCCCGGCTGCCCTGGCCTCTCACTGCAAAACCCACAGCCAACTGCATTGTGTTGGTGCTTCACTGTACTGCCACTGAGCCTATCTCCCATGTAAATCCTATTCTCCTGGAAGCCAAAAATTGTTTTACACGTTGTTTGTCTCAGGCTAAGATTTGGGAACTTGTGCTTTCAATAAATACTCCCTGAATAAATACGTCTTTCCTAATTAGCATTTGTTTGTAATTTTTACCTGGAAATCTTGGGAGGTGGCTTTAAACCTTAGGTACATGTCTCCCTGACATGAGTATAGAAAAAAGGTTTCTGACTGAAAGCTTAAAATTAAAACTCATCTCAACTATCACCAAAATACATTTTTTGTCCTAAGGCTGGATGCCTCCCCAGGATCTCCTGGAAAAATGGTTAAAAATTTATACTCCTGGTGTAGGGGCTGGCCCCGTGGCCGAGTGGTTAAGTTCGCACGCTCCGCTGCAGGCAGCCCAGTGTTTCGTTGGTTCGAATCCTGGGCGCGGACATGGCACTGCTCATCAAACCACGCTGAGGCAGCATCCCACATGCCACAACTAGAAGGACACACAGCGAAGAATATATAACTATGTACTGGGGGGCTTTGGGGAGAAAAAGGAAAAATAAAATCTTTAAAAAAAAAAAAATTTATACTCCTAGTGTTTCTAATACAGTGGCTCCCAGGAGGGGTGAAAGGATGAACGAGCACTATTTTTAGCTGCCCTGCCCAGGTGAACCCAACGTGTAGCCTCAGCCAGTGGAGAATATTGAACTGTTTTGTCCATCTCCTACAGTGAGAGGCCACAAATGGATTAGTTTAGCCAAGGGATGGGCCACACTACAGAGATGCAGAGAGGAAAACAAAAAAATGTGTGTGTGCATTTGTTTAATTGTTGTTCAGTTTGCAGTATTCTCAATAGACTGAAGCTGATATTTGGCTCTACTTTGCTGCCTCAGACACATACACACACACAAACACACTCACCTTTCCTCAGGAGCTGGTGTGAATGAGCAATAGTTGAGCTGAGCTTTTTGTCTCTGTAAATAATTCATAATCAATCTACAAATCAAAATTGGGATGAGTTTATTATATGAGCCAGGTCTGGGGACTATAGCCCAGGGGGCTTCCTTCCCCAAGGAAGGATGCACAGTGTGGTTATATACCATGTTGGAAAAAAGAGCATACATCACATATGATAGGAATGTCCCTTTTATAATAGTCATGAGATTGCTTTGCTGGTATGGCAAGTGGTCACGAGGTGAGCATAGCAGGTAGGTAATAAATCCTTAATTCTCAGGAAGAGATGCTTGTCCTTAAAGAACTACTGATTTGGGGGTAAGCTACATCCCTATGTTGAAGGGCGTCATTCTTGGTTTTGGGACATTGTGAATGTTTAAAGCAGGTGTATAGGGCTTGCTCAATAGGCCACGTCATACTTTTTTGGAAAAACAAAGTCAGGCTGAATTAGTTTTAAACTAAATGGCTTCCTAATATACTCCAATATATCCTATTGCTTTTCATTTATTCATCATTTTTGAGAAGCCAGACTGGCTGGCCATCCTGGGACCTGCTTTAGGAAGTGACAAGTCAGGATTTGGGCAGCACTCCACACCAAAAGGAAGCTCAGCAGAAACACCTCATGACGTGGGCCCAGGCCCTTAGGAGCTCTGTAGCCTCAAAACTTATGAGAAAACAAGGAATAAACCTGAACTGACTCTTCTCTGCCTCTCCCCAGGCCCTGGAAGGCTTCCTCATGGCTGTTACAGAAGATGGCTGTGTTTTCTACATCTCTCCCACTGTCCAGGACTACTTGGGATTTCATCAAGTGAGTGATTTTATTTTCCATTGAAGAGTTTGGGTAAGTCTGGGGAGTGGGGCGGGCTGGTGTGGTGCTCATCTCTGGGGAGGTATGATG
>NC_060287.1:41078762-41201492 GCF_021613505.1 Equus quagga | reverse complement strand
TGGGAGTCAGAAGACTAGGTCTCCATCTCAAAGCCTCGCACACACACACTGTGTCACAGGGAGGAGTGGCCACCTGGGGCCTTTGCCTCTGTCCTCAGCTCTCCCACATGAGAACTGGGTGAGGCTCCACCAGTTAGAGGCAGAGAGCACTCCTCCAGGCAGTCTTTTCTATTTTGCCTGGTGGTCCCTCTGAAGCCCGCCTCCCTTGGCCTCAGCCCCCCATGCTGCAATCCCTCAAGATCCGTTGCTGTTTTCCTGAACCCTTCTTGCTCTGTTACTTCCCCTCAGACTTTCCTTATAAAATGGGGTCTTCATTCCACCTACCCTCACCTCCTTCCATCCTGGAGGCCCATTGTCAAGCCCTTCAATGTCTTTGTCTTTTCATAGATTAGATACCAGACCTTGTCAATATTTATCACCATACCATGTAGTGGTTTTCCCTGAGTTTAGTGGCAGATAATGGTTATATACGACAGGGTCCTGAAGATCATGCTGTGTGTGGGGAGGGGGATAAGGGGAAGAGTGAAGAAGAATATAACTTATTTGGACAGCATTTGGTCCAGTAGAATTTTTATTGCTGACAGAAAACTTTCAACTGCACTTAATTCCTTGTCAGAAGGTCAAGAAGAATCCCAAACTATACTCAAATAGAACACAACTTAAATTATTAACTATAAGTGAGGGTGAAGAGACTCCTTATATTTTAATTAAACCTGTCTGATTTACAAGGAACACACTAACACTCCTCAAGGCAAACTAGTTGGAAGACTATTTAACATTCTCATTATGTCCAAATATGCAAAATCTGTATGAGGACAGGATACCTTAATTCTTTTTTGTGTTCAAGTCACTACATAGCTAAACCCATTTGTTTTGAGATTACGTTAGCATTTATATTCCCTCATCTCCTTCAACAAATGACAGAACAAACTTGGATCTCCCTGGAAATGAGATTTTTGTTCTGATTCAGTTTGATTTTGTTATCCAGATTGCTAATGACTGACTTCCAGGAAAACTCAACATTCTCCTTCCATAGAGCTTCAAGCCAACTGGAGAGGCTATTTCAGTAACTTCCTATGGGTGTTCGCCATCTCCAGCATCTCCCTGCTACTGATTTGTGACTTATCTCCTAGGCAGTCACTCTTTCCTTCCCACTTTCCCCAAGAACTGCCACCCTTTTCAAGACACAATACAGGCATGGCTTCCAACACCATGGCAGTGCCCACCTCATGTGAAGTTTTCTGGGTCAGGGAACAGCAGCAGCCTGGGAAGATGGGCTGTGCAAGACCAGAGGAGGGAAACAGGAGCAGAGTGCACCAGCCAGCCCCCAGGTTAGGGAGGGACAAGGACAGGACAGTCTAAGCTGCCTGGAAGGTGTCAGAAGAGCTGGACATCATGGTTCAGAAACATCTGAGGTAAACAAGTCATACCTGTGTAGGGGAAGAAGACATTTCCTCTACCCACTCTGGGTCCTTCTGGCCGGATAATGAATTAAATTCCCATGAGACAGAATAACAGGAGAAAATTAAACAAAGCTTTATAACTTGTATACATGGGACAGACCCAGAAAAACTGAGTAACTCACCAAAATGGCAGAATCTCTCACCTTAAATACCATCCTCAGCTAAAGACAAAGGAGGATGTTGGGGGTGGGGAGAATTGGTTATGGGAGGTTATCAGAAAAGCACAGTAAACAAAAGTAAGGTAATTATGCAGATTTAAGTCCTTGCCTTCCACACTGATAAGAGTTTCTGGAGATAAAGTCATCCCCCCTTCTTCCTGGTACAAAGAGGGAGGCACATTTACAGGTGGAGATTTCCTTTACAAATGTAAATGTCTCTTAACAAAGGGTAACTTCTACTTTTCAGAGTTTCTCTCATGTCTGCAGTTTTTAAAAATAACCAGCCCGAAATAATCCTCATGCCAAAGAGACATATCTTGGGGTGGCCAATTCAAGTCCCCCACACCTGGCTCAGGAAGGCAGGCAGCTGCCCCAGGAGTGTGACACTGCCCTTGGTCTTTGCAGTCAGATGTCATCTATCAGAATGTGTTTGAGCTGATCCACAAGGAGGACAGAGCCATGTTCCAGAGCCAGTTATGCTGGTCTCCAGACACAGCACCTGTCAGCAGAGAGGAGGAGCAGGACACCCACTGTAAGTCCCCAAGGCTCGGAGGGAAAAGGGCTGTAATGCAAAGTCAACCCTGCACTTGTGTTTCAACCTTTGCAGTCCATAAGTAAGAAATCAGACCAGGAAGTTACACTCTCTCAGCTGGAACGTCTATTGCATTAAGCACTGATCGAGCACTCACTAGGTCCCAGGTACAAGAGGGGAAGAAACGAAGGGGAGCTGCCTCAGGAATCAGCTCATGGGCATTGGCACAGGACTCTGCATCTTTCAGATCCCTCTCACATCTGTGACCTCATCTGATCCTCCTGGTAACTGGAAAACATCCATGTGGAGTGAGATTCTGTTGTTTTTACTACGAGTAGGATGCAAGAAAGGATTGTGACTGTCTTGTTCACTGGTGTATTCTCAGTACCTAGAACAGTGCCTGAGACAAAGTGAATTCACTGAGCACTCAGTGAATATTAGTTGTGGGAACAAATGAATGTACAATGAGGAGATTGAGGCTTGCCCAGATGGATCCAACTGGTGGGTGATAGGACTCAGGCTGAAGGAAATATTCTCCCTTCCCAGGTAGGTGAGTCCCCTGAACCATGTTCAGGCTGGCAGGGGACTCAAATCTGTGTATTTTATGAGTATACAGGATGGGTGGCCATTAGGCCCTGAGCATTTGTTACTCTGCTGACCTGTGGGAAACCATAGGCAAAAGGCAAAATTGTCATTTACAAGTAAATGCCATTTTCTAAGTCAGATACAGGTCCCCTCTCCAAGGATTTAGAGTGCATTTAATGCATCCACACAGGATGCAAGGACAGGCTCTTCCCTGTTTTGTTGTGAAGGATGGTCAGAAAAGAATGAAATACTAAAAAACAGACGTTTCACTTAGAAAAAATTAAAGCTATTTGCCAGTGTTTGCACACTAATAATGATATCCTTTTTGTGGTAAACAGCCTAAAATACTAAAAAAGAATAAACTTACAAGACTGATTATAAGGTATTGTTGTATAACTTTGTAAGACCCAGCTGTAGTTCACTTCAGCTATGGCTGCTGTGGTGATCTTAGTCCTTCTCTCTCCAAAGCCTGCTCCCACTTCAGACACTCCACACAAGACTTTGTCTCCATCAGCCCTAAGTCCAGCAGGGTAAATTTACTTATCATGAAACACGTCTTTACTTTCTTTTCTCTTTCCCATCAGATTATCAGCTCCTTGAAGGGAGGAAACTTGTCCTCAGCATTGAGTTTTGTGTCTCCTTTGATGGGGTCTTTCTGTGCCTCCACCCCTGTCCATATTGACTAGCCAGGGTCGAGGGAAAGGAACAGAGATCTGAGGTTCAGCGTGGGCTGTGGAGTTGAGTAGGCATCTACTCCAGCCCCTCTGTTTCAAAGCTCTGGAAGCACAGCCTCAGAGTGGAGTGAGGACCTTCCTAAAGCCACTGAGGTAGTCAGTAGTCTAAGGCCAAGACACAATACCAACAACCCAGTGCCCTCAGCTCTCTAGTTCCTGCACCACTACTGCCTCTGACCTAGTGGTTCCTTATATTTCTTTCACTTCTTCCTCAATGAAAGTAATGACTTCCTGTTCCAACTGTATTTTCATACATAAATCTAAAATATTTGAGAATACTTAAAAAATTGTCAATAAGAATCCAACAGATTTTTTGTTTAATAAATTGAATAGCTATGAGCAAATAGTTCTTGGCACTTTTTCAAGACAGTGAGGTCAAAAATACTCCAAATTTTCTTACTTCATTTATAGCACTTTGGAGTCAAATACATACAAATAAAGTCATTCAAAAAGAATTTTTAGTGTGTTTCCATCGCTTTTTATTTATGTCTTATATGTAAGGTATGAATAACATACTTTGAGGTAGCAAACCATGTGGTGAATTTACAATATACCATTATAATTCTTGTTTCCACTTCCTTGGAATTTTCCATTCTTTTTCCCAACCCCCAAATAAAATATTGATTGGAATTTTCATGTCCACTTAGGAAGAGTGTTATATGTTATTTCCTTCATTTGGCAGTTTAGGAAATGAAATTTAAATCTAGTAAATCCTGTAGCATCTTTAAATAGACAAATTCTGAAATGCAAGATTATCCATTTTTATCAGCACAAATTCTATGGTTAGAGAGGCCTGGGTTAATTTTAAACCATAGTCAGAATGTATTTGTAAATCCCACAGTGAGCAGTAGACTTTTGTACACTTGCTGACACTGGCAAGTTTGAATTATGTCCTTCACAATGGATACTCTGAAATTTTGCATATAATTTCATGTTTTTAAATTCCTTTTATACTCTTACATCCCTGCAGTGGCAGAAACCCTACAGCAGTCTATCTATATGTTTATAAATGTATGCATGACAATATTCTTCAAAATACAAGTAAAACTTCAATAATAGTGCTATAAATATGCCAGAAAAATATCTAAAAACCACCCACCTAAACCAAATTCAAGTTAATGCAGACTTTCTAACACTTACTGAGGGTGCGCCATGTGCCAGATATGGTGCTAGGGGCTTTATTACATGAGATTAAGAAAGAACAGCAATAAAATTTATCAGATCATACTCTGACTAAGTCCTTCCCTTCATTCCTCCCATTAAAACATTCAGGGTTGCTAAGCTATTGTAAGCCTGTTCTCATTTTATTCTTCTGCAGAACTTAAGTCTAAATAAATCAAATTTTCACGTGACACAGGGAAAACCATCAGTGTAAATATAAATATAATCTGACCTGTCAGGTTGAGAATTACAGCAAAATAGAATAGATCTGGTTTTTCATCCCTGACTTTCTAATGAAGTTTAGATGGTCCTTTTATTTTTAATCCCAAGAGTTTGGTTTTTCTCTTGTTACCCTTTGAGAAGACTTCCTTACAAACTCCTGGGCTGAGAGAGAGAGGAAGCTGAACCAGCACTCCAAAAAAGGTGAAAGCAGCGTCCTCCACAGAAGTACTTTTTCTTGTTAGGGAGGCTATTCTGTCACTTTTCTGTGCATAGCATTTTCTTTTCCTTACAAAGGAGCAATAACTGACATCCATCGTAGACAACAAGGCTGAGAAAAATCACCATTTCTACCATGTTTGGTTCAGTCCTTCAGTTCACAAATGTTTACCGAGTGCCTGTCACGTGCCAGGCTGTGTTCTAGGCATTAGGGATAGAGCAGTGAGCAAAACACACCAAGTCCCTATTCTTTTTTTTTTTTTTTAAAGATTGGCACCTGAGCTAACAACTGTTGCCAATCTTCTTTTGTTGTTTGGTTGGTTTTTTTGTTTTGTTTGCTGAGGAAGACTGGCCCTGAGCTAACATCCGTGCCCATCTGCCTCTACTTTTCCTATGTGGGAAGCCTGCCACAGCATGGCTTGCCAAGTGGTGCATAGGTCTGCACCCAGGATCCAAACCAGCGAACCCTGGGCTGCCAAAGCAGAACATGTGAACTTAACCGCTGTGCCACTGGGCCAGCCCCCAAGTCCCTATTCTGATGGAGCTTAAAGTTTAATGGGGGAAGGGGGTAAAAAAAATTAACAAATGAATAAACACATACCATATCTGGTGGGGTATAGTGCTAAGAAGAAACCAAGGTAGTAAGGAGAGAGAAAAGTTATGTGGTGGGCTTGTTGCCATTTACAGAAGTGTGGATAAATGGAGGAGAGCAGTGCAAGAGGAAGGAAGAGCATAGGTGCAAGGGCCCTGAGGCAGAAACACACTTGGCACAGCTGAGGAATGAGAAGGAGGGCACAGAGAGAGTTAAGGGGGAGACTGGTAGGTAATTCCTGGGGGGGTAGGGGGAATCAGGTAGGCCATGCAGGCCACTATAGACTTTGAGGTAGGAAGTCACTGGAGAATTCCGAGCAGAGAAGTGACATGACCTGACTTGTATTTTAATGTTATTCTGGATGCTGAGTGGAGGACAGACTGTAGGGGTAAAGGGCGGAAGCAGGGACACCAGTTAGAACGCTATGGCAAAGTTAAAGCAAGAAAAAAAAATGAGAATAACAACCAATTTATATAGAGGTTACAATGTGCCAGGTACTCTTCCAACTGCTTTATGTATATAAATTTGTTTAATTCTCATAATAACCTTATGAAGTCAGATAAGAAAACTGAGGCCCATAAAGAGGTTAAATAACTTATCCAGGGTCACACAACAGGTGAAGTTCCAGTCTGGGTCCAGGGTCCATGCTCTTAACCACCAAGATGTTCTGCCCAGCTGATAATATGGAAACTGGCCAGCACAGTAGAGGTAGAAGTGATGAGAAGTGGTTGGTTCCAAGGTATATTCCACAACAGAGCCAACAGGGTTGCTGGATATATGTTATATGCATCATTTCATTTTTATCTTGATCCTCAGGACACCATAGGGCAAGTAAGCAGGCAGGAGTGCTAGCATCATTTGACAAATGAGAAAGTCAGCCTGAGTGGCTGATCAAGGTCATCTTATTGGTGAAGGCCAAAGTTCACTTGGCCACAGTGCTTGTGACCCCACAGTCTCTCCACCCACCAGTTTCTTCCAGAACTATAGATTTTTGAGCTCTGTGGTGATGAACTGTTCTGGTGGAGCCTCATTTGTCTCTCTGTCCTCCCAGCTCTGCCTGGGGAGAAGATCCCCCCACTTAGTGGAGCCTCCACTGACAGCCTACAGCGTCTGCCCTTGGAGGACCCCTCCTATCTGGAGAGAAGCTTTGTCTGTCGGTTCCGCTGCCTGCTGGACAATTCCTCCGGGTTTCTGGTAATCACACTGTTCTTACAGGGTCAAGAACTTCCTAAACTGGTGCATGGCTCTACTCAGATGGAACACTGCCCAAGAGTTGGGCCAGGCTTCCTTACCATCCCAAGAAGGGCCCTCTGGCCTTCAGCTCACAGCCATTTCAGAGCGTTAGACTGTTAAAGATCAAGTTGTCTTTTGAACCTTCTTCTGCCTGGTTAAGACTTGGGATATGTTTCCTTGGGATTTAGTTATACCTGTTACCTCTGGTACAGCCCTAAGTGGAGGGTCCTTGGTGAACTCAGGATGTGAACATCCACCTTCTTCACTATCACCAAAATCAGCTAACAGTGCCTACCAATTCCTGGACTTGTATATCCTCTCACAGCTCAATTAACAGTACACTCTGAAGCTCTGTGGGGTGTGGGTTAGGGCCCCCAGGGAGGACTGAGGAGCCATGAAAAGTGATCAGGGCCTCATGGGCAGGGTAGAAGAATGAGAAACCTCCAGGCGTGTGCACACCTATGCTCTAGGGGTGAGAGGGGAAGTCCTGCCTGTTCGACTCCAAGGAGGATACTGTACCCTCTGAGTCCCATAATGGAGAAGTTATGTTCACTGTTTTAGCTACTTAACATCCTCTTCTCTTTTCTCTGCTTATTACATTTGGGGTCTGCTTTTTCTAGGAGTTGAACTTCCATGGCCATCTTAGACTCCTCCCTGGAAAGAACAATAGGTCAGAAGATGGCATCCTCGTGTCTCCTCAACTCACCCTGTTTGCTATTGCAACACCTTGCCAGCCACTCACCATCCTGGACCTCCAAAACAAAACATTTCTTTTCCAAACAAAACACGAATTGGATTTCACACCAATAGCCTGTGATTCCAGGTATATCCCTCTGAACAGAAGTTCATGACTCCAAGGGACTCAAGAGTGCTCCAAGATTGGCTATGGCCCAAATCCTGAGTCTAAGACCAAAGGCAAGGCAAGAACAATTGTCCAAATGAGTTGTGTAATGTCAGACAGCAGGAAATGATGCGGGGTTGGTGAGCCAAGGGGTCGAATGAAAGATTTCTTGGACTCTCAAGGTCTGGCAGTAGTGCTCTTTTATTTAGAGAATAGTGTGAAATAGCATGGGGACAGGACCCATGGGCAGTCAGAGCTGCTGCGTGGGGACAGGACCCAAGGGCAGGAGGAGCTGCTGCTGCTGCTGCATGGGGACAGGACCCATGGGCAGTCAGAGCTGCTGCTGTGAACATGGGTTGAGAGTATGGCTAAATTTAAGGCATAGGTATGTGAGTTATCTCTTTACAAGACAAAGGAAAGAATATGTAAAAAAGTTGTTAAAATGATAGTGCAGGTGGGGTCTGGTTATTGGGTGGTCTTATAACTTTTAGATAAGAATCAAACCAGATTAAGTAAATGCCAGAATCCACCACCTTAAATATTATCTTCAGCTAAAGACAAAGGAGGATTGTTGGTGGTGGGGGGAGTCAGCTACATGAGGTTACCAGACAAGCACAATAAACAAGACTTAAGTCCTTGCCGTCCCCATTAAGAGTTTCTAGAGATAAGGTCATCCCCCCTTCCTCCTGGTGCAGAGAGGGAGACATCGCCCACAGATGGAGACTTCCTTCACAAATGCAAATGTCTCTCATCAAAGGGCAAGCAAATTCCACTCCTCAGAGCCTCCTACTCATCTGCAGTTTTTAAAAGTAACCAGCCTAAAATAATCCTCATCAACTCTTTGTTCCTTTTGGCATCACTGTGAGGCTGTAAGATAAGGGTGTGCGTGTCTCCTCTACACAGAGGCAAGGTGGTCCTGGGTTACACCGAGAGCGAACTCTGCAGGAGGGGATCGGGCTACCAGTTCATCCACGTGGCCGACATGATGTACTGTGCGGAGAACCATGTGCGGAGTGAGTTCGGGAAGACCCTGGGGCCCAACCCTGCCCCATGGGAGGTGGGGGAAATCCTCGCACACATCTCTGGGGCTCTGGACCCGCCCCCTGCCTCCTGGAGGGCTGGTTCCAGAGGGTTGGAGGGAGCACAGGTGTGATGGGAGCACCCTCTCGCTCTGCAGTGATGAGGACGGGCGAGAGCGGGCTCACGGTGTTCCGGCTGCTCACCAAGCAGGCCGGCTGGCTGTGGGTGCAGTCCAACGCCCGCCTGGTGTTCCGCAGCGGCCAGCCCGACTGCATCGTCGCCCAACAGCGAGCCCTAACGTAAGAAAGGGTCCTGTGTACGTGAGTAATCGTGAAACAAGGCGTAAATACAGCCCCCGCTGTACGTAAGGGCCCGACGCAAATGAGGATGGGCCGTGTGGGAGCAACGTAAATAAGAGCCGGCAGTGAGGGTGGGACAGAAGTAAGAGCCGGAAGTGAGGGCCCGACACAAATAGGGGCCGGAAGTTAGCCGCCTGTGGTCCCGGCGCCATCTTTCTCCCACCGTGAGCCGTTCGCTTTGGGAGTTCGACTGCGTTCTCTGAGGCTGAGCCTTGGTGGCAGCTCGTCCCCAGCTGTTTGACCTTCGGGAGAGGCCTAATCCCCATGGGCCTCAGTTTCTCCAACTGTACAGTAGGGAGACTCCTTTGGGGGTCGTTGTGAGGGATGAGTGTGCACAGGAACCAGCCGGGTTAAGTCGGCCTTGTCCGAGTGTGGAAGGCAGAGTCCAGCGGAGGAACCCACAAGAACCCACGCCTGGCTTTGGGTGTTGTAATGAGCCCGCCCCACCTCTCAGCTGAGCCATTATCCAAGCGTGAACACAGCCCCTTGTCTTCCTCAGAGGATCCCCAAGGCAGCCTTCATGGGCTTCCGCTCCCCCAGATGGGCTTTCTTGTCATGCTCCTGGTTCACAGATTTTCATCCTCACGCCTCCTCAGGCCTGTGCCAGAATGGCTGCTGGTGTTGAGGCCCTGAAAACTAGCAGAGAATTCCCAGACTCCATTTGCCCAGAATTTGAATTCTGTATATAGAGTCTTCCATCAACTATACAACGGAAGTGACTGTCCTCCCTTGCACTTTGCAGAGATCTATGTGCCTCTCAGAAGTGCCATTCCTTCAGCCCACCTTCCCCACTTCTTGCTTACTTGCCTCTGCTGTGGCTCTATGCCCTTTTGGGGCAACAAGAATCAAAGCCATCACTCTGTAGGCTCTTCTCAGTGGGGCAGGTTACTCTCCCATGACACTTCCTGGGTAACAGAGAGTCTGCACTCACTTGCATAAGACCAAGGTTTCATGTTTAAACCTTCAGGTCCACTTTCTTGTCAGTCTACAACTTTGTAAACTGTAATGTGCATACAAACAAGAAGAGTCTAATTATTGTTAGTTATTTTTACATTACCAGCATGTAAAACCACCAAACGTTCTCTTCTATCCTGCGGCCCTGAATGGCCAGAGCTCATTTGGGTCTGCAGCATGTGTGTGTGTGTAAGATGGATGGTCAGGATTGTGGATGCAGGGAATGATGAATGAGCTCAGATAAGTTATCTGGCCCAGGCCTCATTAGTGCCGTATTCTGAAGAGTGACCACAGATCCAGTAATGCCAAAATATGCACATAACAAACATAACAAACTTCCCTGCCTTTTCAGCCTGCAACCTTCTGAGTATACTTAGATGATGGGGAAATTATAAAGCTGTGTCAAACAACTTGGATTCTCAGCTTGATTCCACCCTGGCCTCAGAAAAGCACCTCATAAATATACCTGTTTGCTACCTTATAAAAATAAAAGGGCTTTTTGTGCCTTTTCTTTGGCTCTTATCAGCTGTCTTATTCTGTCCGTTCACTAAGCAAGACATTTAGGAACCAGTGGTTTTGTTGGTTAATGTTTGTTTCATTGAGGGCAAGAGTAATACCTGCCCATTGTGGAAAACTTAGAAAATGAAAAACATTGCAAAAGTGAAGTAAAAATCAGCTGTTCTTTCTACCACTCAGAGAAAATTATTGTCAATATACTGATGTATTTCTGTCAGATATGTTTTGACACATATTTAAGTTTTATACTTCAAATCATATCCTACATATACTTTTATATTCTAGTTTTTCCACATAAAAATAAATTGAAAGCAATTTCTCATGTCAAAGTATCCATAAATATTTTTATGACTGTATATACTCCTGTATGAATACATCATAGCCTTACATTAAATATTAAAATTTGGGAGATTTTTTTTATTATGAAGACATTGTGATGAATATTTTTGTATCTAAATATCTGGCCTCTATTCTTATTTCCTTAGAAGGATTCTCAAGAGTGAAATTTTTAAGTCAAAGGGTTAAAACATTTCAAAGGCCCTTCATACTGTTGTCAAATTGCTTACCAGAAAGGTCATACCAGGGGCCAGCCTGGTTGCGCAGTGGTTAAGTGCGCACGTTCCACTTCGGTGGCCCAGGGTTCACCAGTTTGGATCCCAGGTGTGGACATGGCACCGCTTGGCAAGCCATGCTGTGGCAGGCGTCCCACATATAAAGTAGAGGAAGATAGGCACTGATGTTAGCTCAGGACCAATCTTCCTCAAAAAGAAACAAAAAAGTCTTACCAAATTATTCTCCGGCCAGGCTTAATGCAACACTGACTTTGGGACAGAGTTGTCCTAGCATCAGATAGACAGAGCAATGACTAGGTAGGCTGTCAAGAAACAGATCTAGGTGAGCATATGGAAAATTTATTGTTCAATTAAAGAGGCATTTCAAATCCATGAGGACAAGACAAACCAGTAAGTGAGGTTATGGCAACAGATTAGGCATTGGGAGGATGGGGAGCTTGGGAGAGTACCTCATAACTTTTACTATGAAAATTTATTCAGATTTGATTCTCATTGTGTTAAATTTTCCTGAAACTCTTACCAGTTCTGCTGCTGGTAATGGTGAAGTTGCTCTTTTTGCATCAACTCTCCCATTAAGTAACACTATGAAAACAATAAGTAAAACTTCTGGACAAAATATTAAAAAACTAACCAGAGTCACTGGAAAATAAACGCTTAAAAGAAGGGAATGGCATTGGGTGAGTTTCCTGGGTTTTACTGCTTTTAGTCTGAGGGAAGACTGCACTTGGTTCTGGGCAGCTAAATACTCAGAAAACTCGTGGTCTTAATGACACAAGAACAGAGATTGGAGTAATTGCAGCAGCTGCAAGATTAAGAAATGAAAACTATTTTTTTACTTCTCTCTTCTAGAGAGAGAGCCAGAGAGAAGGAGCCCTCAAACTCTACGAGTAAACTCAATCCAAATCTCTGCTGACCCCTGAACCATGCAGGTGTGGGATGTAATCCAAGCAGCCAACCTAAGGCCAGATGAGCTAAACAGAGGTTTTAGCTGTCATTCCTCACAAGGGAAATAGAATTTGCATTTTCAGTCCAGTCAAGTTAAACAAAACAAAACATCAGTGACCTTTGGAGAAACATGATAGAATCCAAATCTACAATGTATCATCACAATCTCCAGGGTAAAATCCAAAATTACTTGTCATTTGGTCAAAGATTCAAAAATATCCAAAATTACTTGATATATAAAGAGACAAGATGCACAACCAGAGGCGCTCACAACTAGAATATACAATGATATACCTGGGGGCTTTGGAGAGAAGAAGAAGAAGAAAAAAACCAACAAGAAAGTCTCAAAAGTAAAGGCAATCAATGGAAACCAGCCCTAAGATGACCCAGATATTGGATAAGAATTTTATAATTACACACATGGACATTAAAGAAAATATGCTTATGATGGGTGAAAAGATAAGAACTCTCGGTAGAAAAATAGAAACTATAAAAAACAGAAAATTTGGAACAGTATCTAAAATAAAAAATTCACTGGGTGGATTTAACAACAGATTGGAGATGACAGGAGAGTTTGTGAAGTTGAAGCGAGATAATAGAGTTATTCAATCTGAAAAACAAACAGAAGAAAAAGATTGAAAAAAGAAAGAAACAGCCTCAGAGATCTGTGGAACTGACATACAGGTAAATGAAATCCCAGAAAGAGAACAGAGAGAGTGGGTAGAAAAAAAAAAAATATATATATATATATATATATATATATCAAGAAATAATAACCAGAAAGTTTCCCAATTTGCTGAAAGTTATAACTCCAAGAACCTCAGCAAATTCCGAACAGAATAAATACAAAAAGAAACCACACCAAGGCGTATTTTGGTCAGACTGTTGAACACCAAAGATAAAGAGAAAACTTTGAAAGCAATCTAAGAGAAAAAGTGTTTACATATAGGGAACAGTGATTCAAATTATTGTGGACTTCTTGTCAGAAACAATGGAGATCAGAAGACATTAGAATAATATCTTTAAAGTGCTTTTAAAAATTTTCAACTCTGGGGCCTGGCCCCGTGGCCAAGTGGTTAAGTCTGCGTCCTCCGCTGCAGGCAGCCCAGTGTTTCATTAGTTCGAATCCTGGGCACGGACATGGCACTGCTCATCAAACCACGCTGAGGCAGTGTCCCACATGCCACAACTAGAAGGACCCACAAAGAAGAATATACAACTATGTACCAGGGGGCTTTGGGGAGAAAAAGGAAAAAAAATAAAATCTTTAAAAAAAAAATTTTCAACTCTGAAGTCTGTGGACAGTAAACATATCCTTCAAAAATGATAGCAAATAGAAGATCCAAGATGGCGCCGTGAGTAGTCCTCTTTGTCTCTCGCCCTTCGAGTCTACAATTATTTGGACACTTATCGCTTGACAAAGGATATCCAGACAGCATCTCAGGACGTCTGAGACACCCACGCGACTATACATCGGAAGGCGGATGGACTTTCCTCCGGGAGGATGTGGAAATAGGTGAAAACTCTCCAACCCCGACGGGCAGCCTAGTACCCACAAGTGGCTTTCTTCCAACGGACGCCCCCAGAGGATCTACACACATCTAGGGCAGGAGCGAGAACACAACAGAGGAGCGACGGTGGAAACAGGTGACCAGAACCCTACCTAAACCCCCCGCAATTACTCCTAAACGCAGAGGGAAACTTTGGAGTTGCACACCTGAGCCCGCGGGGAGAGTCTCTCCCCGCCATTGGCGGGGAGACCCAGCCTGGTGCTCGGGGCGCCCGGAGGGTCCCAGAGAGAGACACGGAGGGCACGGAGGTCTCCCAGCTGCCGTTGCCTGCCCCGTGGGACTAGGGATT
The DNA here is from genome assembly GCF_021613505.1 of Equus quagga. NCBI lineage: Eukaryota > Metazoa > Chordata > Mammalia > Perissodactyla > Equidae > Equus > Equus quagga. Next base: position 41,187,529 of record NC_060287.1, on the reverse strand, counting down.
GCCGGAGATCTCGGAGAGGACCGGGGCGGGGGGAACTTTCAAAGGCCGGTTCTGCGACCCGGAGGGGAAGCGCCGGAGCTCCGCCTGGGCAGCAGACAAAACTCTCTATCTGCCATTAGCAGAGGGGCCACGCCCTGCATTCAGGGCTCCCGGCAGAGGCCCGGAGAGAAGCCCTGAGGGCGGGGCGACCCCCAGCTGCCGTTGCCCGCCCCGTGGGCCTAGGGATTGCCGGAGATCTCGGAGAGGACCGGGGCTGGGGAAACTTTCAAAGGCCGGTTCTGCGACCCGGAGGGGAAGCGCCGGAGCTATGCCCGGGCAGCAGACAAAACTTTCTGTCTGCCGTTAGCAGAGGGGCCACGCTGAGCATTCACGGCTCCGGGAGAGGCCCGGAGAGAATCCCAGAGGGCAGGGCAACCCCCAGCTGCCGTTGCCCGCCCCGTGGGGCTAAGGATTGCCAGAGATCTCGGAGAGGACCGGGGCGGGGGGAACTTTCAAAGGCCGGTTCTGCGACCCGGAGGGGAAGCGCCAGAGCTCCGCCCGGGCAGCAGACAAAACTCTCTGTCTGCCGTTAGCAGAGGGGCCACGCTGAGCATTCACGGCTCCGGGAGAGGCCTGGAGAGAATCCCAGAGGGCAGGGCGACCCCCACGCTGCCGTTGCCCGCCCCGTGAGGCTAGGGATTGCTGGAGATCTCAGAGAGGACTGGGGCTGGAGAGACTTCCAGAGACCCAGCTTAGTAGCCTAGGGGGAAACCCTACAGGCTCACAGCAGCCTTAGGGAAAGCCTCTGCACAGCACCAGTAGAAGGCACCCAGCCGCCAGCCACAAGGCTGGAAGACCCCAGGGCAAAAGCAGCATAGCTAGGTGTACTAACCACAGACTGTAGAAGATGCCAATAGCTCTCCTGCGACCCATAGAGGACAAGTGAGATTTGGTGGGTGCCGACAGCAACGGAGTGACAAATATAAGTGATCCCACCCCTGGCCGCTGGAAAAGCCCATAACACCGTTGCAGACCCCAAGGAGAGAGCACATCTAGGTGGGCTGCAACAGTAGGCACCTGCAGCCTGAAGCCCCCCTGTGACGGCCCCCATGGCAGAGGAGGGAATCCAAAGGGCCACTGTGGCTACGAAGAGGGGCCCAGGCCCAGTTAGCAACTACGGACAGGGTTCCTGGTTGGTGAAGTATAAACAGCTGCTCCCCCCACCGCAGCAGCTGAAACAAGTGAAAGGAGCAACTAAACTCTATCTCCATGCGGAGGCACAAATCAACAACATCAAGCAATATGAAAAAATACATTAAATCTCCAGAACAGAAAGAAAGTAACAAATACACAGAAAACAATCCCAAAGAAAATGAGATATATAACCTAAATGACGATGACTTCAAAACAGCCATCATTAAGATTCTCAATGAGTTAAGAGAGAACTCTGACCGACAACTCAACGAGTTCAGGAGCTATGTCACAAAAGAGTTTGATACGATAAAGAAGAACCAAACAGAAATATTGGAAATGAAGAACACAATAGAGGAGATTAAGAAAAATCTAGATGCTCTGAACAGTAGGGCCGATAATATGGAGGAAAGAATTAGCAATTTGGAAGATGGCAATATAGAATTGTTGCAGGCAGAGGAGGAGAGAGAAGCAAGACTTAAAAGAAATGAAGAAACTCTCCGAGAATTATCAGACACAATTAGGAGATGCAATGTAAGGATTATAGGTATACCAGAGGGAGAAGAGAAGGAGAAAGGGGCAGAAAACCTATTCAAAGAAATAATGGCTGAGAACTTCCCAAATCTGGTGAGGGAGATGGATCTTCAGGTGACAGAAGCCAATAGATCTCCAAACTTTATCAATGCAAGAAGACCAACTCCACGGCATATAGTAGTGAAGCTAGCAAAAGTCAACGACAAGGAGAAAATATTAAGGACAGCCAGGCAAAAGAAACTAACCTACAAAGGAACCCCCATCAGGCTATCAGCAGATTTCTCAGCAGAAACTTTACAGGCTAGAAGAGAGTGGAATGATATATTCAAAAGTCTGAAGGACAAAAATCTACAGCCGAGAATTCTCTACCCAGCGAAAATATCCTTCAAATACGATGGAGAAATAAAAACTTTCCCAGATAAACAAAAATTAAGGGAGTTCATTGCCACAAAACCTCCTCTTCAGGAAATCCTCAGGAAAACCCTCATTCCTGAAAAATCCAAAAAAGGAAAGGGGCTACAAAACCAAGAGCAGAGGAGATAAGTAGAAGGACAACAACAGAGAGTAGCAGCTCTACATCAGAACAGATTAAACCATGGGACGAGAAACAAAGGAAACTGAAGAAAACCGGAAAACAAGACACAAAATGGGAGTGGTAGGCCCCCACGTCTCAATAATCACTCTAAATGTAAATGGATTGAACTCCCCAATCAAAAGACACAGAGTGGCAGGATGGATCAAAGAACAAGATCCAACAATATGCTGCCTCCAGGAAACACACCTCAGCCCCAAAGACAAACACAGACTCAGAGTGAAGGGATGGAGAACAATACTCCAAGCTAATAATGAACAAAAGAAAGCAGGTGTCGCTATACTAATATCAGACAAGGTAGATTTCAAAGCAAAACAGATAAAGAAAGATAAAGAGGGACAGTATATAATGATAAAAGGGACTCTCCACCAAGAAGACATAACACTTATAAATATATACGCACCCAACACAGGAGCACCAAAATTTGTAAAGCAACTCTTAATAGAACTAAAAGAAGACATCAACAACAATACAATAATAGTAGGGGACCTCAACACACCATTAACACCAATGGACAGAACATCCAGACAGAAAATCAACAAGGAAATAATAGAATTAAATGAAAAATTAGACCAGATGAACTTAATAGATATATATAGAACACTTCATCCAAAAACAGCAGGTTACACATTCTTCTCAAGTGCACATGGAACATTCTCAAGGATTGACCATATTTTGGGAACCAAAGCAAACATCAATAAATACAAGAGAGTTTAAATAATATCAAGCATCTTTTCTGATCATAACGCTATTAAACTAGAAATCAACTACAAGAAAAAAGCAGAGAAAGGTGCAAAAATGTGGAGACTAAACAACACGCTTCTCAACAAACAATGGATCATTGAAGAAATTAAAGAAGAAATCAAATATTATCTGGAGACAAATGAAAATGAGAACACGACATACCAAATCATTTGGGATGCAGCAAAAGCAGTCCTAAGAGGGAAATTCATTGCAATACAGGCTCACCTCACTAAACAAGAAAAAGCTCACGTAAGCAACCTCAAACGACACCTAACAGAACTAGAAAAAGAAGAACAAACAAAGCCCAGAGTCAGTAGAAGGAGGGAAATAATAAAAATAAGAGCAGAAATAAACGATATTGAAACAAAAAAGACAATAGAAAGGATCAATGAAACAAAGAGTTGGTTCTTCGAAAGAATTAACAAAATTGACAAACCCCTAGCCAGACTCACCAAGAAAAGAAGAGAGAAATAGAGAAATCGCAAATTAATAAAATCAGGAATGACAGAGGAGAAATCACAACAGATACCAATGAAATACAAGAGATCATAAGAGAATACTATGAAAAACTATATGCCAACAAATTGAACAACCTGGAAGAAATGGACAAATTCCTAGACTCCTACAATCTCCCCAAACTGAATCAGGAAGAAATGGAGAATCTGAATAGACCAATCACAAGTAAGGAAATAGAAACGGTAATCAAAAACCTCCCCAAAAACAAGAGTCCAGGACCAGACGGCTTCTCTGGAGAATTCTACCAAACATTCAAAGAAGACTTAATACCTATTCTCCTCAAACTGTTCCAGAAAATTGAGAAAGATGGAGAACTCCCTAACACATTCTATGAAGCCAACATCACTCTGATCCCCAAACCTGACAAGGACAACACAAAGAAGGAGAACTACAGGCCGATATCACTGATGAACATAGATGCAAAAATCCTCAACAAAATTTTGGCAAACCGATTACAGCAATACATCAAAAAGATTATACACCATGATCAAGTGGGATTTATACCAGGGACACAGGGATGGTTCAACATCCGCAAGTCAATCAACGTGATACACTACATCAACAAAATGAAAAACAAAAACCACATGATCATCGCAATAGATGCAGAGAAAGCATTCGACAAGATCCAACACCCATTTATGATAAAAACCCTCAGTAAAATGGGTATAGAAGGAAAGTACCTCAACATAATAAAGGCCATATATGATAGACCCACAGCCAACATCATACTCAATGGACAAAAGCTGAAAGCCATCCCTCTGAGGACAGGAACAAGACAAGGGTGCCCACTTTCACCACTCCTATTCAACATAGTACTGGAGGTGCTGGCCAGAGCAATTCGGCAGGAAAAAGAAATAAAAGGAATCCAAATAGGTAACGAAGAAGTAAAACTCTCATTGTTTGCAGACGACATGATCCTATACATAGAAAACCCCAAAGAATCCACAGAAAAACTATTAGAAATAATCAACAACTACAGCAAAGTAGCAGGGTATAAAATTAACGTGCATAAATCATTAGCATTTCTATACACTAACAATAAACTAACAGAAAAAGAACTCAAGAACTCTATCCCATTCACAATTGCAACGAAAAGAATAAAATACCTTGGGATAAAGTTAACCAAAGAAGTGAAGGATCTATACAATGAAAACTACAAGACTTTCTTGAAAGAAATAGGCGATGACATAAAGAGATGGAAAAACATTCCTTGCACATGGATTGGAAGAATAAACATAGTTAAAATGTCCATACTACCTAAAGCAATATACAGATTCAATGCTATCCCAATCAGAATCCCAAGAACATTCTTCACAGAAATTGAACAAACAATCCTAAAATTCATATGGGGGAACAAAAGACCGCGAATTGCTAAAGCAATCCTGAGCAAGAAAAACAAAGCCGGCGGAATCACAATCCCCGATTTCAAAACATACTACAAAGCTACAGTGATCAAAACAGCATGGTACTGGTACAAAAACAGGTCCACAGATCAATGGAACAGAATTGAAAGCCCAGAGATAAAACCACACATCTATGGACAGCTAATCTTCGACAAAGGAGCAGAGGGCCTACAGTGGAGAAAAGAAAGTCTCTTCAACAAATGGTGCTGGGAAAACTGGACAGCCACATGCAAAAGATTGAAAATTGACCATTCTTTTTCACCACACACCAAAATAAACTCAAAATGGATCAAAGACCTAAATATTAGGCCTGAGACAATAAGTCTTTTGGAAGAGAATATAGGCAGTACACTCTTTGACATCAGTTTCAAAAGAATCTTTTCGGACACTGTAACTCCTCAGTTGAGGGAAACAATAGAAAGAATAAACAAATGGGACTTCATCAGACTAAAGAGCTTCTTCAAGGCAAGGGAAAACAGAATTGAAACAAAAAAACAGCTCACTAATTGGGAAAAAATATTTACAAGCCACTTATCCGACAAAGGGTTAATCTCCATAATATACAAAGAACTCACACTGCTTAACAACAAAAAAACAAACAACCCGATCAAAAAATGGGCAGAGGACATGAACAGACATTTCTCAAAAGAAGATATGAATATGGCCAATAGACACATGAAAAGATGTTCATCATCGCTAATCATCAGGGAAATGCAAATCAAAACTACACTAAGATATCACCTTACCCCCGTTAGATTGGCAAAAACATCCAAAACCAAGAACGACAAATGTTGGAGAGGTTGTGGAGAAAGAGGAACCCTCATACACTGTTGGTGGGAATGCAAACTGGTACAGCCACTATGGAAAACAGTATGGAGATTTCTCAAAAAGTTAAAAATAGAAATACCCTATGACCCAGCCATCCCATTACTGGGTATCTATCCTAAGAACCTGATATCAGATATCTCAAGAGTCCGTTGCACCCCTATGTTCATCGCAGCATTATTTACAATAGCCAAGACGTGGAACCAGCCTACATGCCCAGAAACTGATGATTGGATAAAGAAGATGTGGTATATATACACAATGGAATACTACTCAGCCAAAAAAAAAGACGAAATTGGCCCATTCACAACAACGTGGATGGACCTCGAGGGCATTATGTTAAGCGAAATAAGTCAGTCAGAGAAAGACGAACTCTATATGACTCCACTCATAGGTGGAAATTAGTATATTGAGAAGGAGATCTGATCGGTGGTTACCAGGGAAAAGGGGGGGGTGGGGGGAGGGTACGGAGGGGGAAGTGGTGTACCCACAACATGACTAACAAAAATGTACAACTGAAATCTCACAAGGTTGTAATCTATCATAACATTAATAAAAAAAAAATGATAGCAAATAAAGACATTTTCACTTTTAAAAGGCTAAGAATTTGTTGCCATTAGGCCTGCACTACAAGAAATGCTAAAAGAAATTTGTTAAGGTAAAGGCAATGATATCCACTAAAACCTTGAACCTTGAAAAAGGAATGGAGAGGGTGGGAGATGGTAAACATGTGGATAAATATAAAAGGTTATATTTCTCCCTTTTTACAAAATACATGTAACTGCTTAAAGCCAAAAATATCACATAGTGTGAGATTTATAACATGGATGTGATATATATGACAACTCTAGTATAAAGGATGGTTATTGGGAGTACATAGACTATACAGTTGCAAGGTGCTTATGTTTTATGTAAGAGTGGCACAGTACTAATTGTAAGTAGACGTTGAAATGTTAAGAGTGTATATTGTAATTCCTAGAGCAACCATTAAAAAAATGCAAAAGATACAGCAAAAAATCCAGTATGTAAATTAAAATAAATTTCTTTAAAAAATGCATGTATCTAGGCAAGAAAGGGATGAACAGAGAAACAGAAAAACAGAGGGGACAAACAGAAAGTGAATAGTAATATAGAAGACCCAAATCCAGCCATATCAATAATTCCATTAAATGTTAATGAATAAAATGCTCCAATTAAAAGATACAGATTGTCAGAATGGATAAGAAAGCAGCAGTCAACAATATGCCTTCTACAAGAGATACATTTTAAAATAATGACACAAACAGGTTGAAAGTAATCTGATGTAAAAAAGATATATAATACAAACAGTAAGCATAAGAAAGCCAGAGTGGCTGTATTAATATCAAAATAGTCTTAAAGACAAAGGGTATGACCAGAGATCTTTGGGTGAGATACCAACTTCTCTAAAGGTCCCTCTAGTGATAGGGTTTCCTGTGCCCACACCGTCCTGGTCAGCTTCTGCCAAAGACACTCTATTTTGGTTCAGTCAGTTTTCCTTTGTGGGGCTCCAAACCAAATGTGGGATTCCAAGTGAAGTCAGGCCAGAGACGGAAGGTTATCCCCTTGCTGAGCCTGGTCTCACGTGACTGTGGCAGCAGCCCTACAGCAGCCATGTCCCATATGTCTTTTGGAAGGGAAGAAGAGGAGGATGGAAGGGAGAAATTGTCTTCCCCAGTGAAAAGCGGTTGCATATGTCATATTTGTGTAATGATTTTTTCTTTTCGAAATAAACTTGAAGTTTAGGGAATTTCTCCATGGATTTTTGGAATACTCATCCCACAAATAAGCAGTTTCCTCTGAGACTATTACAGAATCCAAGATAGAAAGCATTGACCAAGATTTCATTCTCCAAAAGATACAAGAAGCAAATTCAATCTTATGACTTGTTCTTCCTTGGATGGAAAAACCAGAACAGATGATGTCCTGCCCCCTTGCTCACTTGTTCGGTAACTTGGCCACTACTGTCCGCTGGCCAGGAGACCCCTTTCTTGTTCATATCCCCATTGTCACATTTGGTCTTGTGTTTCCTTAACCTCAGGAATGCGGAGGGGGAGGAGCACCTGCACAAGCGGGCCGCAGCTGCCATTCACCTTCACCACAGGGGAGGCCATCCTGTATGAGAGCAGCCCCTCAGGCCCCCTGACCACCCTCCCAGCCAGGAATAGGACCAAGGCAAGGAATGGCCCTGCCACTGGCCAGGGCCCTGTGTACCAGGGCTCTCTCCTTGGAGCCACGATGCAGCAAGATGAACCCATGTACTTGTCCTGCATCACTCCCACCCCTCAAGGCTCACCCTTGGAGAGGTGGGGGTCTCATGACAGATGTGAGGACAAGGAGGAGAAAGAGCAAGAGGAAGACAGCTCCCTCTTGACCCTCATCGAGACCCTGCTGGAGAAGGACATGGAAGAACAGCCCGATCTCTGCTCCACTCTCCAGCACCTGGGGGTCGCCGACCTTGACCAGCATCTGTGGGAAGAGGACCTTCTCAGGGCTGACTCAGACTCTGCAGGGCCTCAGAACTGCTGCCTGCTGCCTCCCAGCCAGAGAAGGGGCCCCCATAGCAAGAAGGAGGCATTTTTTCTTGGCAGAGGGGATGTGGGCTTGCCCTCACTCGCCGGCACAACTGCTCCACAGACCCTGAGGCCACAGTCTTCTCTGGGCCGAGCGCAGCCAGCCAGGGAAGTAACTTCCCCTCAGGACACAAGCACAGTGCCCAGCTACCTTCAAGCACATCCTCACCATTTTCCCATCTCTGGCCCCACACTCCAGAGCCCCCCACAGAGGCAGCTTCAGCACAGCCAGGCAGCACCTGTGGATTTGGAGATATGCCAGAATCCAGCAATATTTTACCTCGGCCCACTGCCTAAGGCCTCGAGTCCCAGCCAGCCTGCTCAGGTGTTTCCGCCAAACCACACACCTTCACTCTCTTTGGAAGAAAATGTCCCCGGACACCTGGCTCAGCCAGGCCCTGGTGTTCTAGATTTTTGCAAAGAATCCATGCCCTGGACACTCAGACACGGCGGTCAGTGTCAGAGGCCTTTGATCACCTCAGACCCCACCTCCTGTGTCAACCCATGTGGCACTCGTCACTTTGTCAGCATTTGGGATTCCCCCATCCAGGGCCAGCCAGTAGTGGTCCCCATGGAGTGGGGGTCAGGGCAGGGAGCAGGGCAGACCCAGCCTGACTCCTTCAGCCACCCGTGTTCAACTGTGGCTGACCCCTGTCTTTCATGGGAAGGGCCAGCCCGTGACCTTCCTCCCAGTTTGTGCAGGGGTCGGCCCCCATCTGTGCAAGGGGCACTGGGTACACCAGAGGACACACCTGGGAGTCGAGAGCACCCACCCCACTCCCTGAGGGGAAGCCAGCTCACAGGGAGCCCTGCCTGTCCTCCCCGGGCACTTCTACAGGAACCCTTGGTTATACCGGGCTCTTATGGTGCAGACCCCAGCCCAGCTGCCAAGCAAGAGCGGTGGGTACCGATGGGGCTGCAGACCCAGGAAACTTACAGGTGGGTGAGAGGACGGGCGCCAAGTGTCCAGCACCCAGGTGGCCGCCTAAGAGACGCCATTCCAGAGGCCCCACAGCTTAGCCCCTTTCCCACCCCTGACTCCAAGGACAGCTCTCCAGGCACTGGCAGCAGCCACAGCGACAGCCCAGCTGAGCCCACAAGGCAGAGCAAGGACAGACTGGCTATCCCAGCCCCAAGTGATGTGAGCAGACTGCAGGGGCAACCCAGCACCACCCTGCCTCACTGCCCTCCTGACCCTGCCTGGCCACCTGCATCCATGCAGAGCAGCCATGACCTCCAGCTCCAGGTAGGTGTTGGCAAGTGGGGCCACGGGCACCTGGGGGCAGCAGGGAGGGGCACTCCACCTCACTGATCAAGTGCAGAGCTGCCGGCAAAACTTGATGGGATAGGGCTTCAGCCCAGCTGGCCAGCGTAGGAGGGGATCAGCGGCCAAGCCAGGCCTGGGCACAGAGTTGTTGTGGGGACACATGGAGGGATTCTGCAAAGGTAGCAGGTCGCTGTCAGTGTTGGTCAAGTGAGGCCAGTGGTGATGGCAGGAATGGCCTTACCCCTGGGAGGACCCTGGTTATACCTGTGGGCCCTCCAGCTGCCATCTGTTCCCCCTTGGTCTCCTGGACCGTCACTGAACCACCTGGACACCTGCATGTAATTAGCCTTGGACGCCCAGAGCTTGAATTGGTCATAGGTGTTTTTAACTTGGCGCCCTCTGCTGCTCTGCTCTGATCCCCATGTGCTCTCCCCTCCTGGCACCACTTCGTGGCCCATGTGCAGGTTACCGCACAAGCACTGCTCATTTGCCAGGTGTTGTGGGGGGACAAGGACCTCCAGGCATGTGGATTCTTCAGATAACCATAACTTCCTTCCTTAAATGCAGATTCCAATGGAAGTCACCCCCGCAGGACTGTGACCCACCGAGGAGCAGATGCGCCTCAGCAGTGTCTGCTGATACAGGTCCTCACGTGGCAGGGATGCCTCAGGGCTCAGCGGGAATGCAGAGCAGTTTCCCTGAACCCAGCTGCCCCATGGAGCTGCATCTGAAGCCCCACACACACACAAAGCTTCTTCTGGGTTTTCCACCCCTTTCTCATTGTGACACTGTCAACCCTCACTTCTGGGCTCTCAGCCTCCCTTCTCTGGGGGCCCTGAGCTCACATCCCTTTCCAATTTTTTGTTCTCCATCTGTTATAGGTTAGAAAATCAGAAGATCAAATTTGTTAGACTTACATCTGAAACCAAAGTAAATAGATTCCTGATTCAAGCCTTGAACTTCCACCTTCTATAAACAAGTATCAATTTCAGAGTCCTTGGACTAACCCCGTCTTCTATAATTTTGTTCAAACCCAATGTTTCCCCTTTTCCTGACAGCAGTGTTACCAAACCACAGTTCCCAGCACCATGGCACCCAGGACTCCATGCCCAAAAGGAAGCACGTTTTCCTCCAAATTCTGACTTAGAAAAGCAGTGTCACACTTTGCACCCCATGTGTGCCGAGGTGATCTGGGGCCTTAACTACTGACATTTTCCCTGGAATTGAAGGATCTTAAACTTTCATATTGCTTGGTTTTAACTTTTTTCTGTGTATGAACTCACATATCTGAAAGCTTATTCTCTGGATCCCAAAGATGTTTTTTGCCTTTATTTCGTTCTGTGCCCTTTATACTCAAGAAGCATACAGAATTCTCTTTGCTTAAAAAGTAACTTCTGAGTCACAAAACCATTAAGAGGAAAGGGACACCATGAGCATACAATCCCCTGGACGTCCCGAAATTTGCCTGGAAGGGGCCTCAGAGCCCTGTGGTTTGGCAACCACATTTCCAAGCTCAGGGCTGAGGATCAGTGTCAAACAATCTGTTTGAGATCAGGGCCATCCAGACGCACGGTTCTCACAGCACAGGGACATGCTGACATGGAGAAGGGATATGTGGCCCTTCATTCGGCACCCCTGAAAGAGGCTCAGCCTGTACCCAGTGTCTTAGGTACAGGATAAGTGGGTCCTCTGCGGAGACTATGTGCAGGAGAAAAGGTATCCTGTCTGAGAGGAAGGCGTGAGGATGCCATGGATGGAAGATCCAGAGAGAGGTACAGCCTTGAGACACAGGGTGCCTGGGGCCTCAGTCTCACAGCAGAGCCAAAGGAGAGAGGTTTGCGAGTCTCAGGGGCTGCTGCTTCTCCTTCCCTACAGGATTCAGAACGGTCGAGGCTTAGGCAGTAGTTCCACTTACTCCTGTAACTTTGAACACAGAACTCATTGTTTAGGAGCTGAAATGGACTTCAGATGTCATCAAGTATGCCTCCACCATCTGACCTGCTCACCACTGTCACCCAGAACCAGGCACACAGTAAGTGCTTAATGAATGTCTGTTGTATGTATGAACAAGTGAATGAGCAGATGAAGAAACCACAGAACTAAGGCGCAGAAGGGCCAGGGGGCCTGCCAGTGCAGAGCCCTATGGGAGGACCCTTCTGACACCACCTTTTCTACCACCACCACTTACCAGAAACTGTGTGACCTGCGCATACAGGGAGTAGGAGGGAAGCCATCATGCTCACTTCACACAGCATCAGATCCGTTGGTTGTTGATGGTGTCGTTTTGTGCATGAGAAGTCTCCACCTTGGACCCTTGGACCCAAAACACTGAGACATCACCGAAGGCCCTGCAGCCTGACAAATGGGAGAAAACAAACACAAAAATATTCACCAACACTCAATAAACCAGAAAAGACAGCCTCCCATTGTGAGGTAAGATGAAATCCTCTGACCTCATGTAGAAGCTGTGTGTGGTCAGCGTCATGTCCCAGTAGACAATGGTCTGCTTGGAGCACTCGTTATGTTTTCTCTGTCCAAAGGAAACACTTTAATCACAAAACAGTGCATGCACTTGAACGCTGAGGCCAGCCTTGACGTGCAGAGCTGTCCTTCTATGGTACTTTCAGCTGTGTCACGAGCTTTATAAAACTACTCAAAACTTCCAAGTGAAGTGCGGGCCCATGCCACATGTGTAACAATTAACAAGCACATCCTGTTTCTCCATGTTGTTTGGTTACCCCTATGGACTCTAATGAAACAGCAACAGTCAATACACAACTCACACCGATATGTCTGGTCTTTCAGTAGTATGGCTGAGTAACAAATCACCCCAAAACTTAGTGGATTAAAATAACAATCATCTGTTTGCTCGTGATTCTGCGATATGGGTGGTTCTTCTGCTGGGGTTGCCTGTGTCGTTCATGTGGCTGTGGTCATCTGGCAGCTCAGCTGGGGCTTTTGGGTCTGAAATGGCCTCACTCACATGTGTGCTAGTTGTCAACCAGGGTTCCTTGGTTCTCTCCTGTGTACTCTGCAGTAAGAGACCAGGATTCTCTGGCTACAGCATGCTCCAAGACGACAAATCCCTCTGCTAAGGAAACTGATCAAGCGAAGTCATATGGCAGAGCCGAGAATCAAACTGGAGGGTGCTCAGGGACATAACGCTGGGAGGGAGGGTTCACTGGAACCCACTAACAGCCATCCCCACCCGCAACACTGCTAGGAGCAGTAATCTCCAGGTAACAGGTGAGTGGGGTCCATCACATCCATCTGAACATGGATTGTTCAGAACTTGCCCCAGAAAATGTTTTATAGGGACCAGTGCACAAAAATCTATTTAACACGTGATGATGCTGGGCTGGTCTTTGGGGCCAGGAGCCCATGGATTGGGAGGGTGGAGAGGGGGAGAGCCTCTGTCCTACCTCCAGGCATGGGGTGATCCTCAGGAGAAACTTCAGTCATGCTAAGCTTGGGCATGGGGCCCTCTGTACCTGCTCCCTGTGGCCTCTCCCTCTTCCTTTGTCTGGAGCCCTTCTTCCCTCCTGCTGCCCCAATCACTGCCATGCCCCTCACCGCCTCCCCTCACATCTCACATCTGGGTGAGAAATCAAAATGAGAGGAGGTGCTAGGTGAGCACCTAACTGAATGGAATCCACAAAGATGGGAAAGGCTGATGGGCCCTCACTCCTCCCTGAAGCACTTACATTTTTAAGAAAGTGTTTGTTGACTCATTGATGTCTCCTTGGCAGACGTTCCAAAATACAACAGTCTTGAGAAGCAGAAGACACTGACCCTAACCCAGCTTCCCTAAACAGTCCTGCCTTTCCCAGAGACTCGTGCTCACATAAAGTAAGGATGATGAGGAGGCAGATGGATATGTGCATTTCAACCACTTGGAGGTCAGCAAGCTCCAGTGAGCTAGGTTCTTTGGGCAGCTGGCCTTCCAGGGGACATGGAGGGCAGGGAAGATGGGAGTGCAGAGGTGCTAGGCAACACCCAGGCTAGGAAGCCAGGCTCACAATGTCTCACTGCACCAGTCACACCCTGTCCCAGTCTGTATCCAAACAAGTCAAAAATAACCACAAGCATATAAACTTATTTAAAAAGTATGCAACCCCAAGTGCTTTTCAAGAATGAGGCTCCTGGCTAATATTGTGAACAGCCAGCTGTGTGACTGCCCAGGGTGACGTCCAAGTTGTGGATTTGTCCTTTGCCTCCGCAGAATGTGCTCATATTGCTCAAAAGCCTTCCGTCTCCTGTGAATTGCACTCTTGTCCCACAAGTTACAGGATTCCCAGTAGGTGAAGCACAAAGCCGTCATCAATACCTTCTATGCAGTTAAATTGTGCCGGAGTGATTAATCATTCAAAGGAACAAAATCAGTCTTCCTAATAATTGGGGTGTACAGTATAATAAAGACTACACTTGGCTTAATTAACATCTTGGAAATAATAACATTTAGTCAAATATAACCCAGGCCCTCAGCAAAATATTATTATTCTTTATTCAGAAACAGAAAATGTGTGTTACATGTCCAATAACATAACCTCTTACTGACGTGATTCATGATTCAGCATGTTAAAGCAGATAGCAAATGTGTGTACATGTGTGTGTTTACAGTTACAGGTCTAACTCATCTTTGGTGAGTGCAGCCTCTCTGATTTCTTTGTATCTGTGGTCTGTGCCAAGCATGAGTTGAGGCAAATGTGTATGTGAAAACTAACCTGACTTGTGGGATCAGATGACTAAACTGTGTTCTTCCTTCTACTGAGTCTGATTGGAAAATAATTTGATGATTGTCCTTCAGGACACCAGAGAGAGTTCCTGGAACATTTTTTTACAACTACCATAATTCAGACTGTGCCTGTGCTGTGAGAGTGCTGCTGTTGACTGATGAAGAGGACTGAAGGGCCACCTGATGACCCAGGCACACGCTGGGGAGGCTAAGTGCTTGATTGCCCAGGGCTGGGATGTGGGGCAGAGTGAAAGGGGAGAGACTGAGCAGGCTTGTGAGGTCATAAACAGTAGTCATGGGTGCTGGAGAGACTGTGCTGTACTTGTTCACCCTTTTCTGGGGTGTGGCACACACCACCCCCTAAGGTACCAGGCTCAGGCCAGCTAGAGAAATGGAAGGATCTTCTTGTATCAGAACTCAAAGGAAAGCCCAAAGACTGTGGCATAAAAACAACCTCCATTGTTGCAAGATTTGTACATATTGACCTGGGAGAGGCTGCATTCAGTTCCCCTCCAGGACTTTTATGAATTGGAAATATGCCCCCGGCTTAGCCAAGGTCATGGGCACCACTCCTTGAGCTTGGGGTCTTCCACCAGGTACATGGGCTGAGAGTGGGGTAGGGGGTTTCTCAGAGGGAATTTGGGGTTCTCTTTTGGGGATTGTCAGAGGGGGTACTGTCAGATGGCATGAACAGAAAACCTGACTCTGTCTGGCAAACCACTAGGGCAGGGGCCCACTAAGTAGAAGCCCAGTGAGTCGAGGAGGCTGTGGGGTAACCCAGTGTTGCTGGAGCTTGTTTGATCCTTGGTGCTGCCCTTTGCAGTGTGTTCGCTTCACTCCAGACAGGTGGCAGTTCCAGAGGCCATACCACAGCTTCAACATGCAGCACAGGAGAGACTGTCCTTCTTTCCTTTGCCTCTCTCTGAAGAGCAAGTAAAATTCCCCCTAGAAGTTCCCAGCAGTTACCTTCCTCCGACCCAAGATGGGTCATGTGCTTGTGCCTGAGCTAATCATGGGTGAGGAACACAGGGAGGATGGGGTTGCCTGGGATTGTCTAGAATTTCCAAGGTAGATTTGGAAGACTCAGCAGTGGAGCTGGGTCCATCTCTCATTCTCAATAATGGCTGCTCAATATAGAAGAGGTGACTGGACCACAGATGGAGATGCCTTGGGCACCCAGGCACCCATGAATCCTCTGAAGGACTTTCCATCTTTGCCATTTGATGAGCTCTGATTCCTGCAGCTGTGCTAGGCCCACAGGTTGCTGCAGGAAACCCAGTGATATAGGAGCTGGAGTCTAAGACTCAGCTCTGAACACGAGGCCTGTGAAAGTCCAGGACAGCTCTCACTCCAGCTCTGATTGTAAAACTCAGTTTTATAAAGTATCAGTATTTCCTAGCTGACCTGTGCAATTCCAGTCAAAATTGCAAGTTTCTCATAGAACTTGAAAAGTTGCTTCAAAAATGTATAAGGCAGGTGAAGGGCCAAGATTAGCCAAGATATCTAATCATAAAGAAGAACAAGGGGCCATGCTTGCCATATTGGCTATCAAGCCTTCCATAAAGCGTAACAATGAGGAGGCTGTGGTGTTGGTGCAGAGGCAGTCACATAGGCCAAAGGAACAGAGCAGGATCCCAGAAACAGACTATGGCATCTATGGAAACGTGATAAAGGGGATTAGAACTGTCAGGAAAAGATAGGTCGTTCAATAACTGGGGCTAAAATGATTGGTTATCTATATGGAAGACAATAAAACTGGGTATCCAGGAGCTGGCCTGGTGGCATAGTGGTTAAGTTCACACTACACTTTGGTGGCCTGGGCTTCATGGGTTCGGCTCCTGGACGTGGACCTACACACTGCTCATCAAGCCATGCTGTGGCAGTGACCCACATACAAAGTGGAGGAAGATTGGCATGGCTGTTAGCTCAGGGCCAATCTTCCTCACACACACAAAAAAAATGGGTCTCCGTCTTATCATACACTAAAATAAATTCTAAATGGAGTAGATAATTAAGAAAGGGAAACTTTTGGAGTTTTAGAAGAAAATATAGGAGGACATTTTTATGACCTCAGGATAGGGAAGAATTTCTTAACAAGACATAAAGAGCAAAAGCAATAAAAGAATTGTTAAAGTCAATTACATTAAAAATTAGTAAACTTTATGCATAAAATATGTTGTAAATACAATGGAAAGACATGCCAATGTGAGAAAACACACTTGTGATACACCTAGCCAAGAAAAGCTAAATATACAAAATGTGGAAGGAATTCATACAAATTAATAAGAAGAACATCTCATGGAAAAAGATACTCCAGGGGCTGACCCCATGGCTGAGTGGTTAAGTTCATGCACTCTGCTTCAGCGGCCCAGGGTTTCACCAGTTTGGATCCTGAGCGTGGACCTAGCAATGCTCATCAAGCCATGCTGAGGCAGCATCCCACATAGCATAGCCAGAAGGACACACAACTATATACTGGGGGGCTTTGGGGAGAAGAAGAAAAAGAGAAGAAGAAAATTGGAAACAGATGTTAGCTCAGGTGCCAATCTTTAAAAGAAAAAGATATTCCATGCAAATAGCAAAGAAAAGAAAGCTGGGGTAGTAATATTTATATCAGACAAAATTAACTTTAAAACAAAAACTAACAAGAGACAAAGAAGAGCACTACTAAATGATAAAGGGAGCAATCCAACAAGAGGATATAAGACTTGTAAATATCTATGCACCCACCATAGGAGCACCTAAATATATAAAGCAATTATTAACAGATGTAAAAGGAGAAATAGACAATAACACAATAATAGTAGGGGACTTTAACGCTCCACTTACGCCAATGAATAGATCATCCAAACAGAAGATCAATAAGGAAACATTGGCCTTAAATAACATATTAGACCAGATGGACTTAGTAGATATATAGAGAACATTTCATCCAAAAACTGCAGAATACACATGGAACATTCTCCAGGATCACATATTAGGCCACAAAACAAGTCTCAATAAATTTAAGAATGAAATAATACCAAACATCTTTTCTGACCACAAAGGTATGAAATTAGAAATCAACCACAAAAAGAAAATCAGAAAAGCCAAAATATGTGGAGATTAAACAAAATGTTACTGAACAATGATTGGATCAATGAAGAAATCAAAGGAGAAATCAAAAAATACCTGGAGAAAAATGAAAATGAAAATACAATGTGCCAAAATCTATGTGATACAGCAAAAATTGTTCTAAGCGGGAAGTTTATAGCAATACAGGCCCACCTCAACAAACAAGAAAAATCCCAAATAAACAATCTAACAGTACTCCTAAAGGAACTGGAAAAAGAAGAACAAACAAAGCCCAAAATCAGTAGAAAGAAGAAAATAATAAAAATCAGAGCATAAATAAATGAAATAGAGACAAAAAAAAATAATAGAAAAAAATCATGAACCAAGAGCTGGTTCTTTGAAACAATAAACAAAATCGACAAACCTTTACCTAGATTCACCAAGAACAAAAGAGAGAAGGCTCAAATAAATAAAATCAGAAATGAAAGAGGACAAGTGTCGGTGT
Organism: Equus quagga; assembly: GCF_021613505.1. Lineage (NCBI taxonomy): Eukaryota > Metazoa > Chordata > Mammalia > Perissodactyla > Equidae > Equus > Equus quagga. The sequence continues at coordinate 41,169,593 of NC_060287.1, read as the reverse complement.
CACAATCCAATGTACACATCAGGATAGATGCGGAGAGGGCTGATGGCCACTCTGAGTTTATTATAACCAGCGTTTCAATATATACATAGCTTACAGCTGTTAAACATACACAGGTGTTCTGGATGAAGTAATTAGCGAATGCCAAGAATTCTTAGTGATTTCTCAAGGAGCCCTCCCTTGGCCTCTGTTTTGATATTATCATGTTGTTGCTGTGCTCCTATATTTTGATCTCAGAGCAGGCAAGGTCTCTTAGGCAACGGTCCCTCTTGCTCCCGATATCGATATCGTTTCTCCATCTGTGCCCCCGGGCGGCCGGCCACCGCCTGGCTTAGGTTGCCCCCCCAGGGGGTCTTACCCGTCATTGGCTAACCGGCCTTCTCACCTCCAGGTCACAGTTTGTTGGCAAGCTTTTTTCAGTGATTATTAACCCTTCCTGTGTCAGGGGCGGCTAGAGAGAAGTTACAACAGACACCTCAGAAGTACAAAAGACTATAATAGAATACTATGAAAGGCTATATGCTGACAAACTGAGTAATCTAGAAGAAATAGATAAATTCTTAGAATCATACAACCTTCCAAAACTAAATAAAGAAGAAATAGAGTATTGAATAGACCAGTCACCAGTAAGGAGATCAAAACAGTAATCAAAAACCTCCCAAGAAATAAAAGTCCAGGACCAGACAGCTTCCCTGGTGAATTCTACCAAACATTCAAAAAAGACAATACCTATCCTTTTCAAACTCTTCCAAACAATTGAAGAGGATGGCAAGCCTCCAAACTCATTCTACAAAGCCAACATTATCCTGATACCAAAACCGGACAAGGAGAACACAAAAAAAGAAAATTACAGGCCAATATCACTGACGAACATCAATGCAAAAATCCTCAACAAAATACTAGCAAATCAAATACAACAATACATTAAAAATATCATACACCGTGATCAAGTGGGATTTATTTGAGGGATGCAGGGATGGTTCAACATCCACACATCAATCAATGTGACACACCACATAAACAAAATGAAGAATAAAAATCACATGATCATCTCAATAGATGCAGAGAAAGCATTCACCAAGATATATCATCTATTTATGATAAAAACTCTGAATGAAATTGATATAGAAGGAAAATACCTCAAGATAATAAAGGCCATATATGACAAACTCACAGCTAATATCATTCTCAATGGAGAAAAACTGAAAGCTACCCCTCTAAGAACAGGAACAAGACAAGGATGCCCACTTTCACCACTCTTATTATATAGTATTAGAAGCCCCAACCAGAGCAATAAGGCAAGAAAAGGAAATAATAGGGGTCCTAATTGGAAAGAAAGAAGTGAAACTGTCACTATTTGCAGATTATATGATTTTATATAAAGAAAACACTACAGAATCCACTAAAAAACTTTTAGAAATAATAAATGAATATGGTCAAGTTGCAGGATACAAAATCAACATTAAAAAATCAGTTGCATTTCTATACATTAACAGCAAAGTAGCAGAAAGAGAAATTAAGAATACAATCCCATTTACAATCACAACAAAACAAATAAATACCTACGAATAAACTTAACCAAAGAGGTGAAAGATCTGTACACTGAAACCTATAAAACATTATTGAAAGAAACTGAAGAAGACACAAAGAAATGGAAAGATGTTCATGCTCTTGGATTGGAAGAATTAGCCTAGTTAAAAAGTCCATACTTCCTAAAGCAATCTACAGATTCAATGCAATCCCTATCAAAGTTCCAACAACATTTTTCACAAAAATAGAACAAAGGATCCTAAAATTTACATGGACAACAAAAGACTCTGAATAGCCAAAGGAATCCTGAGAAAAAAGAACAAAGCTGGAGGTATCACACTCCCTGATTTCAAAATATACTACAAAGCTCTAGTAACCAAAACAGCGTGGTACTGGCACAGAAACAGACGCACAGATCAATGAAACAGAATCGAGAGCCCAGAAATAAACCCACACTTCTATGGATAGCTCATTTTGAACAAGGGAGCCAAGAACATACCATAGGGAAAGGAAAGTCTCTGCAATAAATGGTGTTGGGAAAACTGGACAGCCACATGCAAAAGAATGAAACTAGACCACTGTCTTACACCATACACAAAAATTAACTTAAAATGATTAAAGACTTGAAAGGTAAGACCTGAAACCATGAAACAGCTAGAAGAAAACATAGGCAGTATGCTCTTAGACTTCTGTCTTAGCAGCATATTTTCAAGTACTATGTCTGACTGGGCAAAGGAAACAATATAAAAAATAAACAAATGGGACGACATCAAACTAAAAAGCTTCTGCACAGCAAAGGAAACAGGCAACAAAACGAAAAGACAACCTAACAACTGGGAGAATATATTTACAAACCATACATCTGATTAGGGGTTAATATCCAAAATATATAAAGAACTCATAATCTCAACAACAAAAAAATTAAGAATCCAATTTAAAAATGGGCAAAATATCTGAACAGACATTTCTCCAAAGAAGATATACAGATGGCCAACAGGCACGTGAAAGGATGTTCAACATTATTAACTACCAGGGAAATGCAAATCAAAACTACAATGAGATATCACCTCACTCTCATCAGAATGGCTGTAATTAACAAGACAGGAAACAACAAGTATTGGAGAGGATGTGGAGAGAAGGGAACTCTCATACACTGCTGGTGGGAATGCAAACTGGTGCAGCCACTATGGAAAACAGTATGGAGATTACTCAAAAAATTAAGAATAGAACTACCATACGATCCAGCTATTCCACTGCTGGGTATTTATCCAAAGAACTGGAAAACACAAATGCATAGATACATGCACCCCTGTGCTCACTGGAGCATTATTCACAATTGCCAAGACTTGGAAGCAACCTAGATGCCCATCAAGGGACGAATGGATAAAGAAGATGTGGTATATATACACAATGGAATACTTCTCAGCCATAAGAAATGATGAAATCCAGCCATTTGTGACGACATGGATGGACTTTGAAGGCATTATGATATGTGAAATAAGTCAGAGGGAGAAAGTCAAATACTATATGATCTCACTAATAAGTAGAAGATAAAAATGAGAAAGAAACACATAGAAACAGAGATTGGATTGGTGGTTACCAGAGGGTAAAGGGGGAAGGAGGAGGGCGAAATGGGTCATTAGGCACATGTGTATGGTGATAGATTGTCATTAGTCTGTGGGTGGTAAACATGTTGTAATCTACACAGAAATTGACATATATAATGATGTAAAACTGAAATTTATATAATGCTATAAACCACTGTTATTGAAATAAAAAAGAATTAAAAAATAAAGAAAAAATAAAAAAATAAGAAGAAATAGAAATAGAAAGCTGACATAAATAAGCACTTCACAACAAGAGGAAAGAGAAAGGCCAATAAACATAAAAAGACACTCAACCTGAACAGAAGTAAAATAAATCAGAATTAAAGTTGTGATCATTTTACCCCCTCTAGATTGGCAAAAATTTTTAAGTCTGGCAATACTAAGTGTCAGCAAAGATGTGGGGCATCTTATACTCTACTGGTAGGAGTGTAAATTGGTACAAATTTGGAAAATAATTTGGCAGTAACATGTAAAGTTGAACAAGTACACACCCTTTGACTCCTAGGTACTACACTTCCTAGGTACGCACTCCAGAAAAATGCTTGCATGGGACACCATGAGATATGTACAGGCATTGTGATTGCAAAAACTGGGAAACAATCTAAATGGCCACCAGCAAGGCAACAAAACTGTGGGATAGTCATATGATGGGATACTACTACATCCACCAATGGAAACTAACAAATTACTGCTGCGTGCATCAACATGGATGAGTCTCAGAAACATAATGTTCGATGAAATATGAAAATTGCAGAAGAATACACACAGTATGATACTATATTTATATAAAGTCTAAAATAATTAAAACAATATTTTATTAAGAATACATGCATATGTATTAAAGAATGATACACCCAAAATATCAGAATGGTAGGGGCATGGGGTGGCAAAAAGAAGGATGTCCATGAGAGGTGCAAGCAGAGTGTTTGCAATATTGGTAATGTTCCATTTCTCTCACCAGTGGTAGGCCACTGGGTGTCATTTTATTTTTCATTTGTATGTATAATCCTTCATAATGTTAAAAAAAATGTTTTTAAAAATTCATCCCTATGCTTTCAGTTACACATATTGGCACTTCCAAGAGTGTGGGTTCCTCAGGATGTGATGTAGGGGAGTCTTGTTAATATCAAGGATAATCCCCCAGTGTGTGCTAGTAAGTCTGTAACACCATCAAACATCTCTTAATCTTTTTAAGCAGAAACCAAGACTCAGTTGGGGCCTTTCCCAATACCAGTACCTAGATGGAATAGCATTGTCTCATTTTCACATCATTTAGGTTTTTTGCTTATCTATTCATGGCAAGGATATTTCTTTTCCATTACAAAAAATAGTAACACAGACTTCTACTTCTAGGAAAATGGAGTAGGCTTTTTTCCCCATTCTTTACACAGTACAACTGAAAACCCTGGACATCATGTATAAAGCACACCTAAGAAGAAGACTGAAGTGGAGAGAACAAGACAGACCAACTAGGGACTTTGGGAACCAAGGAATGACACAGCACTGAGTTCCTTCTTTTTCGTGTTTGGTTGGTTGGTTTGGGTTGGGTTGGGTTTTGTTGTTGTTGTTTGTTTAATATATCCCAGACTTGGAGCTGAAGAAGCCAGCAAACTCAAAACACCAATGAGCATAGACTAAGAAAATCTCCCAAAAAAAAACTAGCTCTCTCTAATCAAAATAACAAGAAAAGGAACAACATAGCAAGACAGAAAACTTTTAGATGTAATCAGTCTACTCCAACTAAACACCACAGAAAATACTGTGGCCCCATACCCACTCATGCAAGCAAAGACCTAGACTTCTACCCTCTCCAGGCACCACAAACTCTCCACCAGGATACATTCAGTAAAGACCAAATGGGGAGCCAGGACTTTTATCCTAACGGCCACTAACAAGGCCTCCAAACCCAGCAGTGTCAGTGGAGACCACATGAGGACTTCAGCCATCACTCAGCAAAAAGGAGGCACCCTGTCTACTCCCTGTTGCATCAAGAAGGCCTAATGAAGAGTCAAAAATTTTACCACCACCCAGTGGTAATGAGACCACCCCTTCATGGTATCAGTGGAGACCAGACGGAGAGCAGGAACTAGCTACTCCAACCCCTCTCAGCAAGAGGTATCAGTGGACGCCTCATGGGGAATTCGCATCCCTGCTCAGCAATAACAAGAACCTCTTCCTTCAGGTGTCAATGGAGTACAAATGGGAAACCTGGACTTCTACTCCCACCTGGCTATAACACTGCTGAGCAGTGTCAGGAGAAGCCAGCTAAAACAGATTTAAATAAGATTCAGAGTCTCATAATACCCAAAATATCCAGGTTTCAAGTGAAAGTCTCCTGTCATAGCAAGAACCAGTGATATCCCAGAATGAATGAAAAATGACAATTAATAGATGCCAACACAAGATGACAAATACGTTAGAATTACCTGATGAAAATTTTAAAGCAGCCATCACCAAAATGCTTCAGTGAACAATTACAAAAATACATGAAACAAACAAAAAATTAGAAAGTCTTAGCAAAGGAATAGAAAATATAGAGAACCAAATGGAAATTTTAGAACATAGAAATATAATAAATGAAAAAATTCAATTGATGAGCTAAACAACAAGAAAGTGAAAAGAAGAAAGCATCAGAGTACTAGAAGATAGAGTAAGAGAAATTACCCAGTCTGAACAACAGAGAGAAAATAGGTTGAAAAAAAATAAGTGGAGCCTCAGGGACTTAGGAGACTATAACAAAAGATTTAACATGTGTGCCATCAGAGTCCAAAAAGGAAAGGAGAAGGAGGGTAGGGCTGAAAAAGTACTCAAAAAAATAAGAGCTGAAAACTTCCAAAATCTGGCAAAAGACTTAAACCTATAGATTCAAGAGCTGAAAAAAAATCACAAAATGGATAAACTCAAAGAAATCCACACCAAGACACATCTCTGCCAAACTTCTGAAAACTAAAGAACAAAAAAAATCTTGAAGCATCAATTGAGAGATGACACCTACCTATAGAGGGAAAACAGTTTGAATGACAGTGATTTCTCATCAAAAATCATGGCGGTCAGAAGGTGGTAGCACTATCTTTTCAAGTGCTGAAATAAAAGAAATGTCAACCCTAATTCCCATGTCCAGCAAAAATATCCTTATAAATGAAGAAGAAATCAAGACATTATTAAATAAAGGAAAATTAAGAGAATTTTTCACCAACAGAACTACCCTTTAAAAAATGGCTAAAGGAAGTTATCTAAAGAGAAAGGAAATAATAACAGATGAAACTTTGGAACATCAGAAAGGAAGAAAGAATATGGTAATCAAAAATATGGGTAAATGAAATAGACTGTCACATCATGAGTCATCTAAATTGTGTTTGACAGTTGAAGCAAAAAATATACCATTATCTGAAGTGGTTCTAAATTCGTGTAGAGGAAGTTTCAAAATAATTGTATTGTAAGTAAGAGAGGGTAAAGGAACATAAAGAAACGTAAGTTTCCCATACTTTACTAGAATTGGTAAATTATGGACATGAATAGACTTTGACAAGTTATGTATAATGTATGTATTAGTCAGAGTTTTCCAGAGAAACAGAAGATATATAAATATAAATCTTATATATCTATATATCTATCCATCACATATATATATGCATATGTATGTATATAGCCAACCTTATATATGTGTACATGTATATATATATACACATACACATACACTACACCTACACATAGAGAGAGCGAAGCTGGAGACCAGGAAAGCTGATGGTATAGTCCCAGTCTAAAGGTCTGAGAACCAAGAGAGCCAATGATATAACTTCCATTCTGAGTCTGAGACTGAAGGCAGGAGAAGACCAACATCCCACCTCAAAGACAGGCAGAGAAAGAGAATTCTCCCTTACTCAGCCTTTTTGTTCTATTATGGTCTTCAATGTTGTTGGATGAGGCCCACTCATATTGGGGAGGGCAATCTGATTTACTCACTCTACCAATTCAAATGTTAATATCATCTAGAAACACTCTCACAGATGCACCTAGAATAAAGTTTAACCAAATATCTGGGTACTCCATGGTCCAGTCAAGTTTATACAAAGAAATACACTCAAAAACACTATAAGTAAATCAAATGAGAATTCTAAAAAATGTTCAAGTAACCCACATGAAGGCATGAAAAACAGAGAGGATAAACAAAACAAAAAATAAAATGGCAGATAGAAGCGCTAACATATAAATAACTACATGAAATTTAAACGTTCTAAATATACCAATTAAAAGACAGAGATTGGTAGAGTGGATTAAAAAACATGATTCAACTATATGCTATCTATAAGAAACTCACTTCAAATATAACAATACAGGCAGGTTGAAAGTAAAGAGATGGAAAAATATATCATGAAATATTAACAAGAGAAAACAAGAGTGGCCATATTAATATCAAATAAAGTAGGCTTAATGCAAAGAAAATTATCAGAAATAGAAAGAACATTCTATCATGACAAAAGGGTCAACCCACTAAGAAGACATAATAATCCTAAATGTGTATGCACCAAACAACAGAGCTACAAAATATCTGAAGCAAAAACCTATAGAGCTGAAAGGAGAAATAGACAAATTCACAATTACAGCTGGAGGCTTCAACACTCCTCTCTGTACAGTTGATAAAATAAGTAACTGAAAGTCAGCAGGAATATCGAAGAACCCACAATACCATTAACCAACAGGATCTAATTGATATTAATAAAACATTCCACCCAACAACAGCAGAATACACATTATTTTCAAGTGCCCATGAGCTATATACTAAGATAGACCACATCTTGCATCATGAAACAAACCTCATAAATTTAAAATTATTTAAATCATGACTGGTGTGTTCTCTATCTCAGCGGAATTAAACTAGAAATTAATAAAGTAAAGACAACAGGAAAATCTCCAAACACTGGGAAACTTTGCTCAAGGCACATGAGGAATTCTGGGGAAGGGGCTCAAGTGTGAAAGAACCACTTACCTTGCCACCCCTTGGAGGAACAAGCAAGGGGCTCACCATCTTGCTTCACTTATAAAAGGAGATTTCCCCACAGAAAGCTTTGGGATCCAAAACAAAGATACTTCCCGCCAAACAGGAAGTGCTGGGCCAGGCAGCCTTAGGAACAAGTCAAAAGGTCACAATGCTGGAGACAAAAGGCACCATGGAGAGTGGTTGTTCCAGCAGCATGGATTTACAACAGAGGAGAGGGAGGCCCCAGGTGATGGTGGGTAGTCACTGAGGCCACAAGTCAGACCCGGAAGTCCCACCCCACCCTCCTCTAAATTCCATATAAAAAGCAGAAACTGGTGCTGTTCAGAGTCTCACAGCAGGAATTCGTGAGACGGAAGATGTACAATTCACAGAGCTTATGTTTTATAAAATTTTATTTGGTGCCGAAAGAGATTTTGGAGTCACAGTTTCCGTTGCTTGTTTTCTTACAGGGAAAACGTTTTAGGAAAAATAATGCATGATTTGTGTTCCTGGATGTCACCTAGGATGTGCAGGCCCCCCACACTTGATGTGGTCAGTAAGGTCGGCAAGAGCCCACAAAGATCCGGAACCCAGGGGTCATGGCCCTGGGAAGCCACCCAGGCTGAGGCCAGCATGTGGCACGAGGTGAAGCCAGTAGTGGTGTCAGGCTTTGCCCCCGCCCTGCAGAATGCATCCACAGAAGAGTTCATTGCGGAAGAGCGTCTCCTCACCTCATCTTGTTTTCCTTATTCTCCTTGGAACCCCCTCAGACTCTTGGTGGGGGCGGGCCACGGTGGCCTGTGTGGCCCCAAAACTTTACTGACTACTTGTGGAAACCATGTCCTCGGGTTGGAAGTGAGAATCTCATCTCAACCAAGAAAGGAACTCATTTTAAAATTCCAACCAGCTGGGAAAATATGTACACAAAGGTTAGCGCTGTTTTTGCACGTACACACAAGTACATAGATTGGGGTTAATTCTTTCCGAGTTTCTCTATACCTGGCGTTTGGAGGTGTTCTCGGCCTGCCCTGTAGGAGGGTTCCAGTGAGCGCATAGGGGCGGCTTTCCGAGGACCTGGGTCTGGCTTGGGGAGGGGCCGAACAAACCCCACTCGGCAGATCTCGTTCCCCCGACGCTCCCACCGCAGTGACACTGGGTGAGACGGGCCCACGGAGACCGAGCCGCGGGGGGAGGGGTCGGAGTTCTGATCCCCGCACCCTCCCCCCCACCCCCCCCACGGCAAGGTTCCCGCTCGGAAACCCGGGTCTGGCGCCGCGTCCTGGAGCCGGGGCACCTCCTGCCCAGCCAGACGCCCCACGTGGTTCCGCTCGGCCCGGTGATGTGCGCCCGTGGCCCGAGGTGGGAAGGCGCCCCTGTGGCGGGGCCCCGCCGTCCCGCCCCGTGTCGGCCCACGACCTCCCTCACTGGCGGTTCCCTGAGAACCTGCGGGCCCCACGTGCTTACTCTGAAGGTGGAGGGTTGTCCCCACACCCCAGTCCCATGTGGGCACAGGCCCCAGCCCCAGGGTATGCGCGACTGTGCTGTCCCTCATCTGGCTACAGCCATGTCTCTCCATTCCCTCGACAAGCCTTTGAAATGGACAGGAAATATCTAAGTCCCATTTACTTTGGTGAAACCGAGGCACAGCCAACAGCCCCATCCTCCCCTTGGAACCACCCTGAAATGCTGCCCTCCAGGGTGGAAGCTACCGTCCTCAATCAACTCTGCTCAGGATGTGGGAAAACAAGTCACTCCACCAGGCAGCCGCCTGTGGGGAAGAGGGCTGTGACAGGTGGACCTGGGAGAGCACAGGCCACATCCTGCTTCTCAGGGGGGGTCGCTGGATCTCCTCTGGAGACACAGAAGCCCACCATCCCCTAAACTTTGCTCTTGCCAAGTCCCAGAAGAGCCCCGGAGGGGCAATAGCACTTCCTGGGGCAACCAGATTCTGAGGGTCAGGCTCAAGGCCAGAGGTGAGGAGGGCTCATGGCCAGCTCTGTCCCCACCCATTCCTTCAGCCTCTCTCTCCTCCGGTATGGGCCTTAACCTGTGCCATTAGCAAGATGATGGCAGCAACCTGGGCCCACCTCACAACAGAACAAAGTCCAGCACAGAAAGGGGGTGGGCTTCTCCTCAGGACCTCTCCCAAAGGCTCCCCAGACTCTGCTCCCCCACACTGGCCAGAACCACACACCCTGACCTGAGCCCTCATCCGGAACAGATGGAGCACCAGGTTGGCCTTGGCAATCAGGATTTGTCAGGGGGTACATATGGGTCACACTTCCTGCATCGCACAAGGAGGGTGGACACCACCAGACTCTGCCAGGCACCACCACGGGACATTGAGCTTGATGCCAGGGTATGGCCAGCCTCTGAGCTCAGGACTCACCCCTACGCTCCTGATCCTGTGAGCAATGCCACCACCCAGCGACAACCCTCATAGACTTCCTGGAGCCATCAAGGCTTCCCCAGTCTTGGGATGGAGGTGGCATTTCTGAGCCAGCCACCATGGCAGTCCTCCAGAATCTGGCCCTGCACACCTCGCAGCTTCCCCCACAGTCAAGGTACCAGACGTTTCATTGCTACAAGGATCCTCACGTAGCCCTGCTGTAGCCGCCACCTCTTCGTGTTCCAGAATCACTGACAAGGGTAGAGTGAGCAGGATGGAGGGGGCGGGGGGCAGCCACAGATGCGGCTGGCCAGAAGGAAGGGTGAGAGTCAGGGGAGCTGGTGCACGGCCAGGCCTCAGAGTGACAGGCAGCAAAGGCCTGGAAGGGACACTGGCATCTGTCTCGTGGGCTGTGGAGATGATGGTCGTTGTGAATATTCTCAGTATTTTACTCAATCTGCCTGACAACTCTCTGGAGAAGGTACATCATTATCCATAGCTTACACATGGGGAAACTGAGGCACAGTGAGGTGGAGTCACTCATTCAAGGCAGAGTCAAGACTTGAGCTGGGAAGTCTAGGGTGCTCAGCGACCTGGGGTGTAAGTCCTAGGATCATCAGAACTGTGGGTCTGGAGCTCAGGAGAGAGGCCCGAGGCTCTTGAGGTCACCAGCAGGTGTGGGGTGAGTCTGCAAGAGTTGGTGGGCAGGCTTTGGAGAAGCTGGAAGAGCCTTTACAGGGAAGGTGGAAGGAGACGGCAGCCTGACAGAGTTCCAGGACGTTGGGAGGTGATCCAGTGGAGTGGGGGGTGCAGCCCTACATGCAGGGAGCCTCTGAAAGGCCAGAGGAAGTGAGTCCCAAGATGAGGTAGCCATCCCTCCGGAGACAGGTGAAGCAGAAGGTGCTTGTCTCTAGGGGGCAGGACTGTGGGGAATTTCTTTCTTCTCTGACATCACGGTATTTCCCAGGTGGTCTATAGAAGGAATGTCTTGATTGTGAAGTGGAAAAAAATTTTATTTAAAAATCAAAACAAGCACAAATAATAAAGTAGTGTTCTGTGGAGTCATGACCATCCCCCTTCCCCCCACCTTCACCTCACACTCAGCCCAGCTTCTGGTTCCAGCAGCCCTGACTTCTGTGCTCTTGGCAAAGAGGTTTCACACGATGGGAAACCTCCGAGACTCACTGAACACCCCTGCTGCTCCCCGTTAAGCTCTGTGACTCAAATTTTGTTGCTCCATTCAGGGGAATTCTAGTGAAGAAAATGAAATCTGAAAGAGGTCCGATAACCCTGTCCATTTTTACGGCGGTGGCGGGTTTGTAGTCTGCGAGAATCTGCCTCCCTCTGCTTGTACATAAAGTGACACTCTTGTCACTCAGCAGATGATCTGGGGAAGCTGTGTTGGGAAGAAAAAGTAGTAGACTCCTGAAAATGTTTGTGAACACAACATGCCTTTAAAATTTAAAGGGCTCTTCCAATTTTCCTGTTTCTTATAGGGAACAGATTTGCTTACATACTGAGAGTAATGTCTTTGAAGACACAAATTAATTTGGATCACATGTATATGTTTTGCTGTCAACCAAAAGGACATGTAGTACAGGCAGGCTGCCACATTTGCAAACTCCATGGGCCATCATGGCTGCATGTTCCATGGGCTACCACGTCCCACCACTCCCATGTCACCCATGGTCACCCATGTGCACACTCCACAGGCCACTGTGTTTGCATGGCTCCTGGGGCACCCTGTCCTCACCACCCCTGCAGATGCCCACTTTTCTTAGTTTCTTTTGGAAAAAATAAATACATATATATGTGTATTTATATTTCCTCTTCTTATATGTGCATTTATATTTTCTCTTCTTACATAAAAAGTAGCATATTTACATACTCTTTTGCACCTTGTTATTTTCACTTAACAATATGTCCTGGCAATCAGGTCACATCAGTTCATAGAAACTTTCCTGTCTCTTTACAGCTACATAGTACTCCATTCTGGATATGCCAGAGTTAATTCAACCAGTCTCCTATGGTTGGGCATTGAGTTTATTCCAATACTTTGCTATTACCAAATAATACTTCCATGAATAACTTTGTGCATATATTGCTGCACATTTGTGAAGATGTAGCCTCAAAAGTTGACTTTAACCACTGAGATGTGGATGTGGTTTGAAATCGTGTGTATGTGTGTAGAGGAAAGGAAGAAAATCTAATATATGACGCCCACGGAGGGGTGATTTAATGTCTCTCTGCAATAGATGGTCTTCTTTATTGCAGGAAAAAAACCCCACAAAAAAACAAAAAGCCTTGATAATCTGCTCTGGGTGTGAAAAGCACGACTCCCAAGGCTTGGAAGGAATCAGAGAAATGAAGATGTTTAAGAAATAAGATCAGTCCTGGGGTGGGTGAAGAGAGAGGACAGGAATAGGGGTGGCGACCAAGAAAGGGGCACTAGGAACGCAGTAGAGGTGGGGACTTCTGGAAACATGGTAGCCAGTGGCAGGGGCTGCACATATTATATGTACTGGTCTGATGGCCATTCCTACTGCCGTCAGCCCTCAGGAATGCCCAATGGACACACACACATGCCTTGTGCCTTGAGGACACAGACCTGCACTCCAAAAAGCAGAGATGGGATGGTGACAGGGGATGAGAAACAAAAAGGCAATGTTTAGATAGAAATACCATATGACCCAGCTATTCCACTACTGGGTATTTATCCAAACAACTTGAAATCAACAATTCAAAGAGACTTGTGCACCCCTATGTTCATTGCAGCATTATTCCCAACAGCCAAGACGTGAAAGCAAGCCAAGTGCCCATCAACTGATGAATGGGTAAAGAAGATGTGGTGTATATATACAATGGAATACTACTCAGCCATAAAAAAAAGACAAAATCGTCCCATTTGCAACAACATGGGTGGACCTTGAGGGTATTATGTTAAGCAAAATAAGCCAGATAGAGAAAGACAAACACCGTGTGATTTCACTCATATGTGGAAGATAAACAAACACACACAGAGAACAGATTAGTGGTTACCAGGGGGAAGGGAGTTGGGGGGTAGGCAAAAGGGGTAAAGAGGAGCACTTTTATAGTGACTGACAAATAATAATGTACAACTGCAATTTCACAATGTTATAAATTATGACCTCAATAAAATAATTTTTTAAAAGGCAATGTTTAGAGGAAACAGGTAAGCCAAGAAACAGTAGGCAGCGGACTGAGCACCTGGAATTTGCTGGAACTTCCAAGAGGTCCTATGATGGTTCTGAACCTCGAGATAAGATTTCTGAGCAAAGGCCAGGTAAATCTCAAAGAATAGGGTGACCTCAGCTGACATTTGGGTTTCAATAGAAAAATTACTCACATTCACATAGCATAAGCTACATTTGTTTGTATCCTGAAAATTATCTTATTCGACAATGCAATATCACATCCATGTTTCAAAGTATGTTTCGGGGACTCATACAGAGGGTTTTATGGGATATAGATGGCTTGAGTGGACATCAAGATGTACACTGGATACTGCAGCTCCACAGAGGACAGGACTCACAGGCAGAGGCTTCAGCAGGGCCCTCAGCAGAGGACAGATGGCAGACTATTCAGTGTCCACAAAACGTGGGACCCTCAGAACAATGAAGCTCTGGGGAGTGGAGACCTCTCAGCAACAAGACTGGGTGGGTTCCAGGAGCTGCCATTGTTGTGGCCCTGACTGTGCCCTTGAGGGGGAACCTGGGCTTGCAAAGTACCAGAGAGTGCCTTGTCTGTGCTGCATTTCACATGCTGTTAATAGAACGATGCTCTGCTCAACACAAGACCTCCTCAGCCAGCAGGGAGCCACCGGTCCCACCCAAAACCCTGAAAATGACAGAAAAGAGATGCTTTCAACAAATAGATCAGCAACTCCTTCACAAACTCAAGACCCAAAACACCAAAGCAAGTGGAATTTGAGTTAAAGGAGGAAACCACAGGCCAAGAGCGACATGGGATGGAACAAAAGGTGAGACTGCCCAGGTTTGAGTCAGGAGGTGTTAAGTATGAGGTAGAAGTTGGGGCACCTGACAGGGTGATCAGTGGAGATCTTAGTAGGCACACACACACTCACACACCACACACACTGCACATCACACATTCACACACACCATACACTGCACACACTACACACATACAACACACACACCATATGTACAACACATACACACTTGCACAAACACACATCACACCACATACACATATACAGATTTGAGAATGCAGTCAACATCTGGTTCTGGAGAGAATTCTAAGAGTTCATGCATAAAGGTAAAACCTTTGGCATTAATATGATCATATCTAGAAAACAACCTTTCATATAACCAAGTTGCTACCTACTGTCATAGTACATTTTGTGTCTCAAAACAGTCATATTTGTACCGTATATGATTAGCAAAAAAAGTACATACATGCAGACATAAATACATAGATAACATAAAAAATTTAGAAAGGTATTTGCTACTTTCTTATCTTGCCTATATGAGACTGATTTTATTTTATAAAATTTAGTTCATGATTTTAGTGATGAGAGACAAAGAGAAATGTGGGAAAGGGATACTTCCACTTACTAAGGAAATAACTAAGATTTTCACAGGCACGTTGTGAAAATAGACCAAATCCAGAGGGGCAGGGTGGGGTGAGAATTTGCTCTCAGGGTCTGTCAGTTAAACAAAAGCATCATGTATCAGGCAGCTTTTGCTGCATAACAAACCTCTCCAAAACTTAATGGTTTAAAATGAGGATCATTTACTAGTTCAGGATTCTGTGGTCAGCAATTCTGGCTGGGGTGGCTGAGGTTCTTTGCTTGGTCTTACTCAGGCTCACTCCCACATCAACAGTCAGCTGGTGCTTAACTTGTGGAGCTGGAGATAGAAGTAGGCTAAAAAATCGCCCCCCAAAATATCAGGTCCTAATCCCCAAAACCTGTAAATGTTACCTTATATGTAAAAATGGTCTTTGTGGATAATTACATTAAAGATCTTGCTATGGGGAGATTACTCTGGACTACCTAGGTGAGCCCCAAATGCAATCACAAGTGTCCTGATAAGAGAAAGGCAGAGGGAGGCTCCAGCGGGAGCAGAGGAGAAGGCCATGGGATCAGAGGTGAAGAGCCAAGAATGCAAGGAATGCAGCTCCAGAAGGTGGGAGAGGCAAGGCTTTCCTACAGCTTCCAGGGGTAGTGTGGTCCTGTTGTCACCTTGGTTTTAGCCCAGTGTAACTGATTTTGGACTTCTGGCCTCCAGAACTGTAAGAGAATAAATTTCTAATGTTTTAAGCCACAAAGTCTGTGGTAATTTGTTAGAGCAGCCACAGGAAGCTAATACTATATGGGTCCAGGACAACCTCACTCTGACTGGCATTGGTGCTAGCTGCCACCTGGGCCATGTGTCTCCAGCAAATGGGCCTGGGCTTATTCACATAGTGGTGTCTGAGGTCCCATAGAGCAGCAGGAAAAGGCAGGCCCCAATGCAAAAGCACTTTTCAAGCCTCTAATTGGGTCACCTTTGTGATGTCCCATTGGCCAAAGAAATCTCATGGATGAGGCCAGAGTCAATGGCTGGAGGTGAACAGACACCACCTCTTGATGGAAGCAGAGGAAACGGCAAGATGCAAAGGGGTTGTGCTTACAGGAATGGGAGGGACTGGTAACTATGCTGAAATCCACCACATGTCAGCTCCTCCCTTGCCCAAAAGCAAGTCAAATTGGCTTCCAAAATCACAATCTCCACCTTAAAGTGTCTCTAGTGCCCAACAAGGACTCGTTCTGCTTCTTGGAATTATTTTTCACTTCCATAAGTTTCCATTCTGAGTTTCCTCCCAAGAAAACTCTTACCTCGTGTCTTAGTTGTTCAGGCTGCTGTAACAAGCATATCACAGACAGGCGCCTTAAACAACAAACATTTATTTCTCACAGTTCTGGAGGCTGGTAAGTCTAAGATCAAGGTGCCAGCAGATTCAGTCTCTGAGGAGGGCCTGCTTCCTGGTTCAGAGATGGTGCCTTGTCGCTGTCCTCACATGGCAGAAGCAGGGAGGGAGCTCACCCGGGTCTCTTTTATAAAAGCACCAATCTCATCGTAAAGGCTCCACCCACATGAAGTACTCACTTCCCAAGGCCCCTCTCCTAATAAACTTTACATTGGGGGTTAGGGTTTCAACATATGCATTTCAGGGGCACATTCAGTCTGTATCACCTGCTTAGCTTAGCTGGAAGGATTTACTACGGGAGATGAAGCAAAGTTACCCGGATACCCAGAGTTTGACTCTACCCATCTCCTCACCCCAAATCTCATTCTTCTGCAAGTCCTGCCAAATCCACCTTAGATCTCTCCTAAAGCCACGATAGGGACCCTGTCTCAGTCATCCCCATCTCTGCCCCCTCATATGGGCTCCCGCTGCCACCCTTGTTCCTTATGCACCCAGCAGTGTATGCTTTTCAAAACATATGCTGGATCCTGCCACCCCCTCCCTGCTCTCCACGTGCACATGGCCCTCCGTGACAGTTAAGACCAAGCCCAAGCTTATTAGCTTGGCCTATAGTGTCCTGCACTGCTCTGGCCCTGTCCACTTCTCACACACACTCCCTGCTTCCCAAGCAGGTCTTACCATTGCCCTCAACACTCCACACTCATTCCCACCTCAAGACCTTTACATGTGTCATACCTCTGACCTCACCTCTTCTCCTGGATATTCCCAGTGCTCTCCTGCTGGTCACTCTGGGATCTGCTCAAATGTCACCTTCAGAGAAACCATCCCTGACCACCTAGGGCCAGTAACCAGTCCACTCCTCCGAAATCTCTCCCCATTGCTCACCACCATCTAAGCTTATCTCATTCACGCTTTACTGTGCTGCGTCTGAATCTCTCCGTCGCCACACCGCAGGCTCCAGGGGTGAAGGTCCTTGTCATCTTGTTCACGGTGGTGTCCCCAGCACCCAGCACAGCAGAAGCTGGACAGTCACTGAATGAATAAATGGCAGCAGTTAAGGGATCTCCCCAAGGAAAGTCCTTGGTCACTAAGGAGCATCAGGGCCGCATGGCATCCAGATTGTCATGGAAAGTTTCTGAGTGGTTTTTTCCTTACTTAAAAGGGGAGAGGGAAAAAAAAAAAACCAACTACATTCTGCCCAGACCTTCTCTACGCCACCAAGTCCCGTAAGAAAGAAAAGAGCACGCGTCACGCAGCTCACGCCGTCGACCCGCGTTGTCCTTGCTCTGCGCGCCAGCCCCGCCTCCTCCGTGAGGCTCCCCAGCGCCTCGTGCAGCGCGGACTGAAGAGCGGACGCCGGGCGGGGCCGAACGGGTGTGTCCCTTAAAGCAGCCCTGGGGGCTCTCTCGCTCGTTCGGGGTTGGCGGGCTCACTGCTCGGCTGTCGTCAGCGCCACTGGGGCTGCATCACCCACAGGCTCCCCGGGCCGCACGGTGACGCACGACGCTCTTCCCGCTCAGCCACCTGCGCCTCTCGCAAGGCCACGCAGGCTCCATGAGGCCGGAAGCGGAAGTCACCGGAAGTGGAAGGGCCGGCCCGGCAAGGGCCTTGTTGTACGTCGCTTCGTGGGCATCTGCTGGTCCCGGCAGTCACAGGCCCGGCCCACGTGGAGGGGAGGAGGCGTGGCGGGTCATGTCACCGAAGGACAGGTGGGGTGGAGGTGCGCAGTCGGCCCGGGGCCTCCCCGGCCGCGGGCAGCGGCGTTCCTGCGGAGCTCGGGGGCCGCATGTGCGAGTCCGCGCTGCGCCCTGGCGCCGCCCGCCCCTGCCTGAGGTTCCGGAGCCGCGTGCTGGGCCCAGAGCCCGGACTCGGCGGCCGCCTCCTCGCGTCCCCTCTTCCGTACAGGCCGGGATCGTCCAGCCGTGCGTGGAAAGTGAAGAAACCGGTTCGACGTTTTCAGACGATTTCATCTCTCATCTTCGTTTGTTTGGTGACCTGGGCGGAATAGGCAGTTAACGGTGTAAATCACATCACTAGCATCCATTTTGCTGCCTACATGGCCTTAAGAAGCGACCAATAAGGAATTTTGTCCTTCAGAAAACACTTCTTCTTTACTCTAAAGCCAGTCTTTGTCTGATGTTGTTTTGGGCTTTGCAGCGCTGTAAGCCACTTCCGAAGTTTCCTGACGTGACACCATTTTGAAGATGAAACAGATTATGAAGGGCACACCCAGGAGTAAACCACCTGGTCAGGACACCAAATTGACTTCCCTTTATTGAGCTGTGTGTGTGTCAGGTTGTATTTGAGAAAAGTGCAAGATGTTTTCAAATGTTTTCTGCTGAGTTTCGTAAATATGCTTTCAGAACAACAATTTAATGGAAGTCTTTTGTAACCTATCAGCAATCTTAATATGTGATCATCCTGTATCATTAGGCTTGTAAAATGTATAGATTATTTTAAAAATTCTGACAGGAAGGTACAGAACTGATGCTAACTCATTTATTGATTACTTAAAAGTTGGATTGGCTCCTCAGCAGACTGTGTTTAATAGACACATTGTTCAAATTTGTTTATGTGCAATCAAGAGTATTTTCTGGAAAAATCTGTCATTTGTTCAACAAACATTTATATTCCAGTCACTGTTACAGGTATTAGGATACATCAGTGAACAAACATTTTGCCCTAATGAGTTATATCCCAGTGGAGAGATGGGAATGTAGAGTGAACAGTTGATGTAATGTAACTTGGCAGCATGTGGCTTTAATCTTGGATACAAAGAAAGTATAAGGTGCAATTGAATGATGCCTAAAAGAATTTCAAGAAATATAATTTTACCAATACAAATTCAAATTGTTATATAATATTTTTGATAAGGAAAATTGGTATAATGTTTTAATAGGTTTATTTATATCATTTATATGTATATGTAAACACAATTTTTTAATATTTAATAGACTTAATTATTGTATGTTTTTATTGAAAATTTCTAAACATACACAAAAATAAAAAGCGCAGTGGACCTCATACACATCACCCAGCTTCGACAATCACCAGTCATCACAATATTTTGACATATTTGTTTCACTAATCCTCACCTTTCTTTTCGCTGGAGTAATTTGAAAGTAAATCCCAAACATCGTGTCATTTCACCTGCAAAAACATCCGTTGCATCTCAAATAAGCAAACAAAAAAAGACATTTTCTTACTTAACCACAATGTCATTTTTACACCTATGAAAACGAACCGTATTTTTGTAATGTCAGCTTGTACCCATTTCAAATTCAAATTTCCCATATTGTCTAAGAAAGAAAATATCTTTTCACAGTTGGTTTTATTCCCATCAGGACTCAAACATGGTCCACACATTGTAATTGTTCCTATGTCTCTTAAACCTCTTATTATCACAGACCTCTCTCTCAGTCCTCTCTCCCCTCTTTGTGTGTATGGATTTGTCCTGTCATTGACATGTTCAGGTGACTGAGTCATTCATCCCACAGATTTCCTAAATTCAGCTCTGGCTTCCTTGGACTGCTATTTAACTGGTCCTTCTACCATCTGTTTTCTGCAGAGTAGAAGTTAGCTCTAAATACTTGATTATATCTAAGCTCCTTTTTTTCCCCAAGAATATTTAAATAACTATGTTTTCTTTTTCCAAAATAAATGAAGGACACTCATGGTGGTTAATTTTGTGTCAATTTGGCTAGTCCACGGTGCCCAGATATTTAGTCAAACATTATTCTAGATTTTTCTGTGAAGGTATATTTTAGATGTGATTAACATTTAAATCAGTAAACTTTGAGTAAAGCAGATTACCCTTCAAAGAGTGGATGGGCCTTCTAGTCAATTGAAGGCCTTAATAGAAAAAAGACTGACCTCCCCTAGGAAGAGGTAATTCTGACAGCAGACTGCCTTCAGACTCCAACTGAAACATCAACTCTCCTGGATCTCAGCCTGCCAGTCTACCCTACAGATTTTGAACTTATCAGCCTCCACAATCGCATAAGCCAATTCCTTAAAATCTCTCTCTCTCTCTCGATAGAGATGATAGATATAGATATAGATACGTACATCCTATTGGTTCTACTTCTCTGGAGAACTCTGACAAATACAGTATTTTTTAAGGGAACTTTAGTGGAAAAATATTTAAACAAATATACCTCCCTAAAATACGAAAAGAGCAACTTGAAATGTCAAATTATTGAAAATGTTGAAATTATGTTTGCCCCCACTTTGTCTCTTCTATGTTCAGACTTCACTTTCATGAATTTTGGAGGTGAACTTTTGTCTTTGGATGGGAAAGAGAATAAATTGTTGAGGGCTGTGGCCATGTTTTCCTATTTATTTATTTTAGTAGAAGTCATTTAATATTAATTTTGTCTTAGTATATTAAAAACAAACACACTTATTCCTGTTACAGCTTCACTCAACCTCCACTTTAATGTATTTTTTAATGTGTAACCCATTTCCTCTCTGTAAAACTGGCAATAATAATACCTGCTTTAAGATGCTTCATACAGAGTGCGGCTCATACAGAGCAATAAATGATAGTGATCATCATTATCACTATCATCAGCATCCTTCTCACCATCATCATCACCACCACCGCCTCCATCATCATCATCCTCACCATCACTATCAGCAAGATCATCATCATCACCACAATCTGCTTTGCTCTGAATCCATGCAGAGCTCCTCACATAGCAGAGAATGCACTCACTTTCAGTGTGAATTCATAAAATTTCATTTTAGTTTTTAAAAAATGGGACTAATTTCCCAGGCCACACTTATAGTACTCCCAGCTTATGTGGCTAGTCTTCCCCATAAGCTGATCCTTGCTTTCCCCAGAGGTCCCAGCTCCTCCAGCATTACTCACGGCCCTCTGGACTGTGTGCAGTGGAACAGAACAGCTCAAATGAGGTTCATGCATTAGGGAAGAAGCAAGGACTGCAGAGCAATGAAGAAGTCTTCTGGTGCCTGCCCATCTCCACCCCTTTCCCAACCCACAGGGGACCTTCTCAACACCCGAAATGACCATCCATCACTCCAGGGCCTGTCACAACACATGGTCAGTCTGATATCTGCCTAGCAGCTGGGTGACCTTAGGGAAACCTCTTAACCTCTTCAAGCTCCACTTATTAATCTGTAAAAAAAAGATGATGTTACTTTCAGGACTCTTTGGGCATCCACATTCATGAGTGTGAATGGGCTGACTCTAGGAAAGGGCTTAAAAGAGTTGACAAATGGATGGACAGATAGACGGGTGGATGGATGAAGTGTGTCACTCGCCTTGCAGATTCCAAAGCATTTTCATATACTTGATCCTCACCACATCCTTGTGAAGTGGGCAGCGGAGGTAAAGTCCCCTTGAAAATAAGGCAACTGTTCCAAGATCCTGGTGGGAGTGAATGGGGGTATTGGGTTTCAAGATAGAGTGTGGCATATCCTGATTAATTCTTACCACATTGCAAAGCTGTGGACACGTGTCTTGTATTAGGTCAGTATTTCTTGCGTGAATAATGTATGGACAATTTCTAAAGAAAAAAGTTCTATCTCACTAGGGTCAACCTAAATTATTTTTATCATATAGCTTAAATATATACTAATATAAACTAAACATAAACTCAAAACAAATGTATAAATTGAATACCAATAATCCCCTGTGCCTATGGCATTTGGGCTGCAGCGTACCCCTGAGGGAATATTCCTGTGATGTGCTGCGCAGCCTGGAGGGCTCCTGCCTCCTTCCTCAGGTCCAGTCCAGGGTCATGGGGCCTTTGCATGGGGTCTACTTTGTACTTTCCTCATTTTCTGTGAAATGAGAGTGGCTTTTCTTAGCCCCTGAGTGGTCATGAACACAAACGCTCACACAGCACTGGTCATATGGCAGGAAGCTGGGACACTGCTCAATCCCAGGTGGGCTTTTATCAACATTTTGGGCCATCACAGAGAAAAGATCGTGACATTTAACTCCCAGGAGAGATCTGCAGATGAGGGAAAGGGCAATGTCTAACACAATGTCCCAATCCTTGCCAGGGCAGAACTCCAACATTACCCTCTGATTTTCCTCCGCCATAACTGTCCTCACACTTGACCCCTCACTCCTGGGGAGGGTGCGCACCCATGAGCCCCCTCCTGCCCCGTACAGCCAGCTTGCTCTTCACTCAAGGCAGGAAGGACAGACACAGGCCCTCCCTAGGACTCAGCCAAGCACTGCCCACTGATGGTTCTGTCCAGGGACCCAGCCTTCCCTATGGAGGCTAGTTTGTGGGACAGAGGACTGACACCTGCCCCAGGGCTGCTGAGGTCCTCTGGCCTGGCCTGGGTGACCAGGCAGGACTCCTTCTGCCTGCCCTCCAGATGCGTCCTCACCCTCTCCCCCTCTCTACCCTGGAGGCTGACCTGTAGGGACAGCATCAGCAGGTTCCCTGGTCCCCAATTTTGATTGGTTGGTTTCAGCCAATGGGAGCAGGAAGTGAGAGGCAATTGGTGGTGTTCCTCTCCCTTGGCTGGCCCCAAAGCCACTTGCAGGTTTTCTCATAAACTCTCTGCAGGCCCCTGTTTGCAAGGACCATGGTGTTTGCCAGGCCCACTGGGGGCCCAGAGCCTGGCCCCTCCCTCCTCTTTCACCAGCCACTGGCCAACGCCTGAGTGTCAGCCTCAGAGTGGAGGGAACCCAGAGCCCACCACACCTGCTCATTTCATGGGTATGAATTTGAATCCTTAATAGACCCAGGAGGATGAGCCCAGGTCCCACCACTGGACTGAGGGTCACTCAGACGCAGGGTCCTGATGGGAGAGCTAAGGCAGCCCCTCTGGGCCCAACAGAGAGGGGTGCAAGCTCATTCTGGAAGTGTGCAGATCCAAAGCCCCTCAGTCACAGCCCCCTATTCCAGCCCCCACCAGGCACAACCCCAAGGGGTAACCCTGCTCAAAGGGGGACACTGGGTTGGAGGCTATGCATTCCACTTTTTCCACAAAACCCATGAAAGAGGAGGCTGTGAGGGAGGAGGCGGTGAGGGAGGAGGCCCATGCAAGATCAGTGGGAGGAAAAGAAGGACCCGTGTTTCCACATGGCGGGGTGGGAGGTCAATCACCAAATTATCTGCTGCCCCTTCTTAAACTACTCCACAGACAGTAGTGTAGCAGCAGCTGATGGATATGGTGATCCCTCTGGTTAGCCTTGGAATAAAGCAGCCACTCCTGGACACCATTGGGACATCTGGAAGGACTCAGTTCCAGGTGCACCAGGGCCAACAGCAGTTGAGGTGCAGGTTGAGAGTGGGAGATTGATCCAAAGTTGAAACTTGACCAAGTTGACCTCCAAATCCCATGTCCAGGCTCCAGTTTACTAAAGGAACCTCCAAGGGCCTCCTGCTTAAGGAAATTTCCAGGGAACATTCCATAGGCAAAGAACCCACAGGCTCCAATGGGCTTCAAGAGGGTCATGCGGTGTAGAGACTAACTTTGTGCCTAAGTGAGGTCGTCTGCCGGCCCACGTGCCTCTGGTGATGGGCAGAGCCTCTCAGTCTGCCCACACAGCGGCGTTGCTCAGTCTCTCCCTTGGCGTCCTTCTGTTTCCACATCGTCAGTTTTCCCTGTTCAGGCTTACACCTGTCTGTGCCCGGGCCCGTCTTGACTGTTTGGTGAGGATAGAGTTCCTGTCCTTGGTGCCAGGTGTGGGACACAGGGCTGAAAACTCACTCTGGGCCTTCCCACATCTCATCCCTCTCACGTCGTGGTTCAGGGCCCCACAGAGATGGGCAAGGTATGGGGCTGCGTCCCCCATGCTGAGCCTGTCCGTCCATGCTCAGAGAACTCACAGTAAGCAAACTGACCAAGATGAAGGCAAAACCTGAGAAACTGGACCCCTAGGCCAGCAACAGGCCCTCCAATGCCCCTGCCAGGTCTGCCTGAGGAAGGATGGATCCAAGAACCCACCCTTTAGAATGATTTCTCTTCATCACCCTGCAGAGAGATCATGGTGGCTGGTGGTTTGCTGTCTGGCGCTGGAGTTTCATCTGAGTTCACATGGCTGCACTCACATTAGCAAACTCCCTGCTGTGCAAAAAAGGCCGCTGATGCAGTTGGCAGCTGAATTCCAGAGAAAGAAGCTGGGAGCGCACCGTCTGGACCCCTGGGGCACCACAAGGCACGCTTCTGCATGTGTGGAGTGCATATTTTGTAAAGAACCAGCCAAGTGCATCTTAGACGAGGCCTTCCTGTCACAATATTGAGATTGCTTCATGGCCTCTGGGGTCAGACACTCACAGCTGCCAGCTTGAGAATGTAAGGACCCAGTGGACAGAAACCACACAGCAGGAACCATAGACCGAAAGTTGCCTTAACCCCACACTGACCAGGACCAGCGGGCAGCCCCTGTGCCCACCTGGGCCCCCAGGACAGTGGCCTGCTCCTACATTCCCTCATCTCTTCTCCCACCTGGGTTGCTGTCTGAGACATTCACTGCAGGTTTGATTTTTAAAGATGCCCACAAAAAGAGAATATCAAAACTGCACCATAAGTGCTGTCCTTTGCAGATTGGTGACTGAAGATTTGCTACCAGGGGCTCACTGGGGTCAGGGCTGTGCAGAGCCAGGGAAGGTGTGAAAGGGGTCACCATAGCAAGTAAGAGGATGCCGAGCTGGGGCTGCTTCCCACGCCCAGGCCAGGCTCATACATTCACGTGCACAGGCACACGCACACACACACACACACACACACTCCAGCCTTCATAAGAACCTGCCCAGACTCAGCCCAGAGCAGGAACACACAGCACTCTGACCCTCCATATACATTTCTCACCATCATCGCAGGTCTTTAGACACACACGTGGAATACAGTTGGTACCCAGGTGAGCATTTGTGCCCCCAGTAGTTACAAAATAAAAAAGTCATGTCCATCCTTTCAACATCAACTCACTTGTTCTACAAATTACAAGAGGGTTGCACATCCCCTGGGTGGGGATCACCTGGGCAAGCGGCAGCCTGTCAACCTCCTGGGACAGGGCACGCACAGACTATAACAGCTGGCAGTGTGGTGATGGTCTAAAGGGACAGCTGAATCCCTGTTCCCTACATGTGGCTGGAGGGTTATCCATGTCATTAATCTCAGAGAACCAGCTGTGGCCTCATTATTTTTTTGTTTTCTATTTCATTGATTTTGCCTTTGATATTTTTTATTTACTTTATCCACTTTATTGAGTTTAGTCTGCTCTTCTCTTTCAGTTCCTTCAGGTAGAAGCTGAGACCTTTCTTCTTTTCTGACATACTTTTTTATTGTGGTAAAATGTACATAAAAATACACCATTTTAACCATTTTTAAGTGTATGGTTCAGGAGCATTAAATATGTAACACAGACTTTTAATGGTATGAGTTTCCATTAAGTCTTGCTTTAGCCGCATCCCAAAAATTGTTATATTTTCATTTTCTTTCAGTTCAAAATTATAATTTCCCATTCTTTGAGCCATGGGTTATTTAGAAGGATGTTTTCTACTTTTCAAATATTTGAGCATTTCCCAGAGATCTTTGTTGTCTTTCTAATTTCTGTTTTCATTTTTATGTGTGCCTTTTCCTGCTTTGCTTTTTTTTAAACTTCTTCAACTGATGGTTGCTTCACTTGTCTTTATTCTCTTTCATCATTTCATCATATCATTCTCTTTCATTTTATGTGAGAAAGATTGTCTACAAGGGCACCAAGAGAATTAGACGGGGGGAAAGAATCGTCTTTTCAACAAAGTGGTGCTCAGATAACTGGACGTCCACTTACAAAAGGATGAAATTGTATGCCTTCCTTACACCATATACAAAAGTTAACTCCAAATGAGTCAGGATCTGAATGCAAGAACTCAAAGTATAAACTCTTAGAATAAAACATAGGAGTAAATCTTCATGACCTTGGGTTAGGCAGTGGTTTCTTAGATATGACACCAAAAACACAAGTGACAAGAGAAAAAAACAGATGAATTGGATATCATCAAAATTAAAAACATTTGTGCTGCAACATGAAATAAGAACCCACAGAATGAAAAAAATATTTGTAAATCATATATCTGATGAGAGACTTGTATTCAGAATATATGAAGAATTCTTACAACTCAATAACAAAAAGATAACAAACAGGCAAAAGATCTGAATAGACACTCCTCCAAAGAAGATACAGAAATGGACCATAAGCACGTGAAAAGATGCTTAACATCGTTAGGCATTCCCTAATGGAAATGCAAGTCAAAACCAAAATGAGATATCACTTCATACCTATTGAGATGACTATAATAATAATTTTTTTAAAAGACAAACGAGTGCTCGCAAAGATGTGGAGAAATTAGAATCCTCATATACTGTTGATGGGAATGTAAAATGGTGCAGCCACTTTGGAAAATAGTTTGACAGTTCCTCAAAAAGTTAAACACAGAGTTACCACATGACCCAGCAATTCCACTCCTAGGTATACACCCAAGAGAAATGAAAATATATGCCCACACAAAAACTTGTACATGAATAATTGTAACAGCACTATTCATAATAGCCAAAGAGTGGAAACAACTCCAATGTTCATCAATGGATGAATGAATAAACAAAATGTGGAATATCATTCCTCCATAAAAAGGAATGAAGTTCTGATACATGCCACAAAATGTGGCCTTGAAAACATGATGCTAAATGATACAAGCCAGTCACAAACTATCACATATTGCAGAATTTCATTTATATGAAATGTCCAAAGTAGGCAAATCCATAGAGACAGAAGTAGATTAGTGGTTGCCTAGGGCTGAGAATCAGGAGGTTGGGAAAGAAGGGGAGTATTTGCTAATGGGTACAAGGTTTCTTTTGGGGGTAATGAAATGTTCTAAAATTAGATTGTAGTGATGGTTGCACAACTCTGTGAATATAGTAAAAACCACTGACTTGTACACTTTAATG
The DNA here is from genome assembly GCF_021613505.1 of Equus quagga. Lineage (NCBI taxonomy): Eukaryota > Metazoa > Chordata > Mammalia > Perissodactyla > Equidae > Equus > Equus quagga. The sequence goes on along the minus strand of NC_060287.1, from coordinate 41,142,217 downwards.
GGTGAAATGTATGATATGTAAACTATCTCTCAAAGAAAGCTGCTTTTGAAAAGCAGATGTGAAACATTCACAAATTTCGCTTTAACACAAGTTGGAACGGTGCCTTATGTCACTACTGTGCCATTGCTGTTGCCATTATTTCTAATCATGCATCTGTAACTGTAGTTTGTATTTCCTAAGAATAATTTAAGAGAAGATGTTCTTGCTTACTTGCTGCTTTTGTTTTGTTTAGTCTTTTGGCTACTGGACCTGGCCTAGGTTTAAAAATGCACTAAATACTTCCCTCTGTGCTCACATTGTTCTCCGTTACTCCTGTAACAAATGCTCCTTCACTAAACAAACATTCTTCGACGATGTGCCAGGAGACAGGTGCTTGGGATGATAGAACAGGACAAGAGAGACAAAACACCTGCCTTGTGAGACCTACATTCAGTGAAGAAAAAGGCAGCAAACAAGTAAACCATCTACAGTCACCAACTGGGGAAGCAAGAAACCGTGGTAATCAAGAGCCATGGGGACAGGGGCCTGGCAGGCAGAGCATCAGACCAAGGAGGATTACTGTCCAGCCTCAAGAACTGATGAGATTTGCCTTGCTAGGTTTTAGACATGATGGGGCCCATCAGCCCCTTCATTCTTTCCTTTTGGAATGAGAGTATCTATCCTACACCCGTCCCATCACTGTGTTTCAGAAGCACGTAGCTTGTCTGGTTCCACAGGCTCACAGCTGGAAAGGATTTTGCCTCAGGTTGAATCCTACCTCAAGTCTCACATATGTCTGGTTTAGATGATATTTAGATGAGACTTTGGACTTTAGAGTTGATACTGGAGTTAGGACTTTTGGGGCTGTTGGGATGGGGTGAATGTATTTTGTATGCAAGAAGGATATGAATTTGGGGGCCGGGGGCAAAATGTTATGGACTGAATTGTGTCCTTCCAAAATTCATATGTTGAGGCCTGTCTTGAGTCTGTTCAGGCTGCTATAAGAGAATATTAAATAGTAGGTAGATTATAAACAACATAAATTTATCTCTCACAGTCTGGAAGCTGGGAAGTCCAATATTGAGGCACTGGTAGATTCAATGTCTGGTGAAGGCCCACTTTCTGGTTCACAGATGGCCATCTTCTTGCTGTGTCATCACATGGTGGAAGAGACAAGGGAACTCTGTGGGGCCTCTTTTATAAGGGTACTAATGCCATTTATGAGGGCTTCACCTTCATGACCTAATCACCACCCTCAGGCCCCACCTCCAAATACCATTACATTGGGGGTTAGGTTTCAACATTTGAATTTTGTGGGGACACAAACAGTATATAGTCATGTACTGCATAACGACATTTCAGTCAATGGTGGACCACTTACATGACAGTGGTCCCAGGAGATTAGTACCATATAGGCTAGATGTGTAGTAGGCTATACCACCTAGGTTTGTGTAAGTACACTCTACGATATTTGCACAACGACAGAATCCCCTAAGGACACATTTCTCAGAACATGTCCCCGTGGTTAAGTGACACATGACTGTATAGCAAAGCCCCAAACCCCAATGTGACTGTATTTGGAGATAGGGGCTTTAAGGAAGTAATTAAGGTTAAAAGAGGTCATAAAGGAGGAGCCCTGATCCAACAGAATTAGTATCCTTATAAGAAGATCCACCAGAGAGCTCACTCTCTCTCTCCCCACCATGTGAGGACACATCGAGAAGGCAGCTGTCTGCAAATCAGGAAGAGGGCACTCACCTGGAACTAAAGTGGCTGGCACCTTGATCTTGGACTTCCCAGCCTCTAGAACTAAATTCCTGAGAATAACATTCCTGCGAAATAAATTCCTGTTGTTTAAGCCACAAAGCCTATGGTATTTTGTTAGGGCAACCTGACCAGTCTAAGACAGAGATTTTTAATCCTCCCTCTCAGTAGCTGATAGAATAAGTAGACAAAAATATCAGTCAAGGTCCAACTATCTGAACAACATAATTAACAAACTTGATCTAAATGACATATTTAGAACTCTGCACTCAGAGTACAATACACATTCTTTTCAAGTATACATGAATACAACTGACATATGTTGAGTCACGAAACAAGATTAAGAAATTTCAAGGGCTTGAAATCACTCAGTTTGTTCTCTGACAGCAGTGGAATTAAGCTAGAGATCAATAAGAAAAGATAACTAGAAAATCCCGCCTTTTGAAAGTAAGCCACACACTTCTAAATAACCCATGGTACAACAGAAGAAATCATAACGGAAATTAGAAAATATTTGAAACTCCATGATATTGAAAATATATCAAAATATGTTGTAGCTAAAGCAGTTCTAGAGGAAAATTCAGTTTTGATTCATGTATTAGAAAAGGAAAAAGGTTGGAAATCAATGATCTAAGCTTCTACCTCATGGGGAAAATAAATCTTAACCCCTCCCTCTCATCAATGACAAAATCAATTCCAAGTGGAGTATCGATCTAAATGCAACAGATAAAACAATGTAAGTTGTAAAAGCGAATATAAGAAAACACCTTTATGATCTTGGAACAGGCAAAGCTTCTTAAATAAGACACAAAAAATGCTAATCCTAAAAAATAATAATGTCAAATTGGACAACATAAAACTTAAAAACTTCTGTTTGTCAAAATACTCTAAAGAATGAAAAAAAGCCACAGAGCAGAAGATATACAAAAAATAAATACGTTAAAGGACTCATAGCCAGATTACATCAAGAACTCCTGCAAAATTAATTAGAAACAGACAATCAACCTTAATAGCAAAATGGGCAAAGGCTTGAAGAAGCACTTCAAAAGTTGGCTACCCAATGACCAGTGAACACAAGAAGCTGCATCAGCCCCCAGGGAAATGCATAGAAATCCATACACCCACCAGAAAGGGTAAAATGAAAACACAGACAATAGCAGGTGCTGAGGAGGATGTGCAGCATTGTGACTTCATGCACTGCGGGTAGGGACGGAAGGTTCTTGACTGCAAAAAACTATCTGGTCATTTCCAATAAAGTTGAACTCCTCAGTGTATACCCAACAGAAATATGCACATACATATATGAACCAAAACATACATACAGAAATGCTCACATTTGCACCAATCAAAACAGCAGACCCTGGAAACAACCCAACTTCACCAACAGTGGAATAAGACACGTAAACTGTGGAACAAGCAATGAGTAGACTACACAGCAATGGGAAGGCAACCACACCACACAACTCACAGATGAATCTCACAAACATAGGTGCACTAAAAAAGGCAGACACGAGAGAGCACTGTCTTAGACCCTATGGGCTGCCATACCGGAACACCACAGACCGGGTGGCCCAAACAACAGAAATTTATTTCTCACAGTCTGGAGACTGCAAGACCAATATCAAGGCCCACTTGGTGCCTGCTGAGAGCCCACTTCCTGGTTCACAGACAGCCACTTTCTTGATGTGTCCTCACATGGTGGAAGGGGCAAGGCACTCTCTAGAGTCTCTTTCATAAGGGCAGTAATCCTATTCACAGGGGCTCCACTTTCATGACCTCATCTCCTCCCAAAGGCTCTGCCTCCTAATACCATCACCTTGGGGGTTAGGTTTCAACATATGAATTTTGGACGGACACAAACATTCAGTCCACAACAAATACACAATGTATAACTCCATTCATGCAATGTTCAACACCACACAAAAGTAATCTATAAGTGTCAGAAGTCAAGCATTACCCTCAGGAGTGGTACTGAGAGGAAGGGGCACTTGGGGCCTTCTGGTTGTTGAAGGATCTTGGCCAGAGAGCTGGTTACATGTGTGTCCACTTGCTGAAATTTCATCCATCTGTATACTCATGACTTGTGCAGTTTGGGGTATATTTTTTATATTTCAATAAAAATTTAACTAAAAATCAAAACAACAACAAAAAATGTAGATCTGGCATGGAAGTTTCTTCATAATATTAGATGAGGGAAGGTTACAAAGCAATATGGAGCACAATCCATGCTTGGAAAAAATAACATATACACACAGAAATAGGATATACACCAATATTCATTAAAAAATATTTATTGAGCATGTACTATATCCAACACATAATTTATCTGGAAGACATCTCTATAACTGTACTATCCCATGCAGTCCCATCGCATGCACTGCCACCTCTAGGTCCTGCAAGGCTTTGTACAACCCCACATTCCGCATGTTGAGTGGATGAAGCAAGGGCAGTAAGGAACCATTAACACAAGATGCATGAACAGTCACTTTCACAGGAGTACAAGGTTGATGTGTGTGTCCCACGAGTTTAGAACTAAACTAGCTTAGGAACACTGTGCCACCAACTTACCCACAGGTCGGCACTGTGGACACCACTGGTGGACACCTGGAAACACAGCCTACCTCTAGAGGAGAGACCTGGGCAGTGACAGTGGTGAGGGCAGTTCCTGCTGAGCCCACATACATTTGTCTGGGGAAGGACCCTCACAATGGCCCCAAGCCCACAGATAAGGGTGTTACCACCTTTCAGGCAAGTAAGAGTTCACGGGCTTTCACAAGAACGTGCATTCGCATCAGCTGCGTCTTCATTCACTCACATTCACTCCTCTGCTATATGCACACTGCTTCCCAAACAGAACTTCAACTGTCATCTCCAGATTGGAAAGACTTTTTCTCCAACCTGACAAGGACAAAGAAAACAAATCAACCAAATAATAAATTGTTTCAATTTGATTAACATGTGGTATTTCCTAACAATAATTTAATATTGGACAAGAGAATGGCATTCAGGTGCAGAATCTTTTTTTAAATGACAAACATTTAAACTTTTAACGTAAAATTATCATAAGCAAAGCACAAAACAGGTATTAAATAATAAAGGGAGACCATTAATTGTTTTCTTTTTTCTCCTACATTAACCCTTAGTCTGAAGAAGAGAATCCATTTTTCAGTGGCCTCTGTGAGACATGAAGCCTGAAGCCCCCGCCCGGCTATACTGTTTCCTTGTGGGAACAATGGGCTCTTCAGTCCTCAAACCACTGGCACAGTCAAAACGTGACACTCACACCACATATCCACAGTACCCTCTGCTGAAGGCACCACGGTGTGTGGAGGGCTGCGCAATGGCTTGGCCCTCCACCCCTTCTCTCCAGCCTGGGCTCCCCTGGACAGGAGGAAGGGGTGGCCTCTTGGCTGGTGTGGGTCTGTGGTCTCACTGACTGGCTGTGTCACAGAGGACATGACTTACCTTCCTGCACCTCCATTTCCTGTTCTGTAAATAACAGCATCCAGTTCCCACCTCGAGGACTAGAAAAATGATGCAGGCAAGGCGTGGCCATGGGGTCTGGCCACAGTGGGAACGAGTGTCTGCCATTGTGTCGCCACAGACCCAGCACCCATGAATATGACTTTACATGCAAATATCTTACTTTCTGTGAAGTGGGGTCTTGCCTGGAAGCAACAGACCAACTCAGAGCGACGGACATATGTCTCCTCCACACTGGGTTTCTCTGCAACACAACTGAGCCTGTGACCACATCTCCCGTCTGGACGGAGACAGGCTCGTCCATCATGAACAGCACTTGCTTCCAGTGGGTGGTGCTGTAAGACAGAGCGTGGCGTTACCTGGAGCTTGTTCCTCTCTGGGAGCCTTGACTTGTCAGGTTTACCACGGGACACACGCTCAAGCCCCATGATCAAGATGGCCTTTATGGGACACTGGGATCCAGTCACAACAAGGCCAACTCCAGACACAACCCACTGAGGACACGGCTCCTGGACACTGCTCGGGTTCCACGAAGGGTGAGGGTGGCTCACCCTGGTGGCCCAGAGGGTGCATGGTGGTCACCCACCCAGGGCCATCCTGCTCCTTCTCTAAGCCACTGATGCCCAAGGTTCTTGTTCCCGTAGTTAAAGCAGGAATTACACTGATGAAATCATGATCCAAAAAGTCGTTTTTGTGACCGTTAGGCTGAATGTGAGCAAGATGACTATAACGTATGGGAGAAAATAGTTACACTCTGGGAATCTTTAAGCTCTGTGGGATCTGACCCCCAGACATGCCCACACTGTCCTCAGCCCAAGTGCACCTGGCATGGGCCCCAGGGCCCCAGCATCACCCCCCACAGAGAGGCACTGGCTGCCTCTCCCTGTTTCTCACATCCTCCCTGACTCGAGGGCTACTCCTGCTCAGCCACCATGGCCCATCACTAAGAGCGCATCCTCGGGATCTGCACCTGCACCCTGACTGTCCCCACCTACAACCCCTCAGCAGACACTCAGGTGGACCACCACCCAGGCACACCACTGTCCCCTGGTGGGTTCTGAGGTTCCTGCCCTCATCGGGCAACAGCTCCCATCTGCGCTGGTGGGCTCTGGAAGGAGGACCAGCCAGAGTCCCAGCCCTGCCATCTCCATAGTATGCTCTGGGCAAACAGCCCCTCGGCCTTGCTCTCTTTTCACAAAAGGATGGCTGGTCCTTCCAGGCCCAAATGGCACAGCCAGCATTTAACCCAGGCACTTCTACGACCTCCATGGTGCTTGCTCACTTCACCTGACTGCTACGTCTGCAGGGAGTCTCCAGGGCAGTTACTGAAAGGGCAACGAAAGCCCCTAGATGAAGGCGGTGTTTCCACAGGGCCTGCTGTCTACCACACCACAGACGTCAGCTTTCCAGTGGGCACACAAGCACGCACACAGCCACAGAATGTTATCACACAAAAAATTTGTCTCAAGAAACATTTGCCTTCCCCGAAAAAGTATGAGTAAAACCCCCTAAAATTCTGTTGACTGTTTTGTGTTAGACCATAAAAAGCTGCAGCAGCGCTTAGGGCAACTGAGAGAAGATTAAGCCTGCTCCCTCGCAGCCCTGTGTCTGCTCATCCACAGGTTCCAGGAGCAGCCAACGGCAGCGGCAAGTGGGGGCACAGACAACAGACGCACCTGCACACACAGCCTGTGCCCTAGCGCCCACCTACCACCCGCACGCCCTGGCTCCAGGCCACAGCTCCCCACCAGAATTCAGCCTGGCCTGGAGAGTTTAGGTCAACTTCAGCATAAGTAGATCTTCACTTCATGTCCCTGTCATGCCAACAACCTGAAGGCAAACCGTTTTGCACCCCTCTGAGAGCCACTGTGTTCGCACAACCGCCCGCCAGGGAGGGGAAGGCACTCACGGGTGGAACGGTCCCGTGCTCAGCACCAGTTGCGGCTCGTCCTCCTCCAGGTTCTGAAACCAGACACTGAACCAGGCTGTGAATCCATGCAAGGTGCCAGCTTTCTTGATATCAAAGCACAGCTCACCTTTCATTGTCTGTGTTCAAGCAAACAAGAAAACAGACATGGGTTCCATAAGCACGTGACGTGAGGCCGCCGTGGGCTCTCTGTGAGTGAGAATTAGTAACTCTGTCCTCCGCTTGGCCACATTTCATAAACCCACAACAATGCACTGAACTAAGTAGGCACATCATCTATTTCAGTAATTATGAAACAAATTCATAACTTGCTAGTTTAGCTGAACACATCAAAAACCACATAAAATTCCTTCTAGGGAAAGTAAATATTAAAACTTGCATTATGAATTCAAATACGGCAGATAATCAGAAAGGTTTCAAGCAACATGGGCCTCACCTGCCTAATTTTCCACCCCCAAATTCAAGCACAATACTCTCTCTTTTCAACTCTCCATACATAGAAAGTTCCAGGCTGGGTCTCTACAATGCCAAAACCAACTAAAGCTTCAAAAGTTCAGTTCGCACGTTGTTTTGCCATCAAAGCTCCAGACAGGAGCTTCACACAGTGACCTCCTGCTCCTCTGCCTCAGAGCACACCCTTAAAATGAGATCACCCTGAACTCACACGTGCCAGCAGAGGGTAAATAAAAGAAAGAATTTTAAGAATTCTGTCATCAATGGTAGCTAAAAAAATCTTTAAAAAATTTTTGATTCAAATTCCATGATGAAATTAGATATAATTTATTTGAATCTGAAGATTCTGAGAATATTAAACATACATCTAAAAATAATTGAAGATGTTAAAGAAGTTAACTAGGAAGAAAACAATGTAAAAATACAAGAGGAAATTAATATTAAAAAAAAAAAAAGACTGGGAAAATCCATAGCAAAGAGTTCATAAATTCATTTACTTGCATAACAAGTTTCTCCCACGCACATGTTAATTTTTAACGTGAGAAGGAAACATTCATCTTTTCTCACCTCTAGATCAGCGATCTGCACAGTTCTCATGTCCAGCTGCAATATAGTGCATGGTTCAGAGAGACAGTCTTCTGGTTTCAAAATGTGGTTATACTTGGGCTTCGAAAAAAACTCCTTAATTGCTAAAGATCTGGGGAAAAGGTCAAAGTAATTGCTCAAATGCATTTACCAACATCTCAGGCTTTGACACACACGCGTGACAACCTGCCTTCTGCTTCTGTGTTAGCAGGAATTCCAAACCACCGTCTGCAGCCCCGAGGGCAGAGGCTGTGCTGTGGAGGGTCCAACCCTAAGAGCCCCCGAGCCCTGGGGCCTCCCTCCCTCCCTGCGGCCTGGCGGGGGCTACTCGCAGCCTTCCTGAACCTCTGCCAAGGTATGAGTAATGGGGTGCCTCCCTTTTGTCCTATTCATGGGGTCTGAACACACAGAGACCAACCTTCACCACAGACCTAGGAGACACGGGAGCTGCAGTGTGTTCCCTTCAGTTTTAGAATCTATTTCATTTCAAAATACCTCTCATGGATCTGCTATTACACAGCAAATAAAAAAGAAATGCCTGTTCTAGGTCACTCCACAATAAACGTAATGCCTCAGCAGGACCGAAGCTGCTCACTTGAGCCCGGCTCTCAGGAGAAATCCTTGTGTTGTTTCGACACAAACACAGAAACAGATACTGGGCCTCCTGCGGGACCCCTCTGCTTGCAGCCCCTGTCTAACACCCCACCTCACTGGCTGAACCCTGTGCTTGCCAGAAGGTAATCTATTATTTACCACAGAAATGTTCCAAAGATTAAGCCAGCAGTAACTTCTGACACAGCAAATAAAAGTAAACATTTTAGTAAACATTCCACTATATGGACACATTTTTAATATTTTCCTGATGATAAAAATAACTGTAAATTTATAAAGAATTTGGAAAATACAGAAAAGCATAAAGAAAAAATTTAAATCCCCCATACTCCTGCCATAGGACTTTGATATATTCACTCACTTTTCTCCCCCAAAGACATAGGTATACGTACATATATTTGTGCAAAACAGAAGCCATCTGTATAAACAGTTTGTGTCCTCCCCATTTAAGTCTCTTGACACTATCTGGTATCATCAGATATTCCTAAAAACACTCAGTTTTTAAACAGTGGCACAATTCTCCATCAGTTGAACATACAGCAATTTAACCACATCCCTATGGAGAGCCATTTGTTTCCAGTGTTTTGCGTGTAGACTCGAGAGCACCATGACCCCGTGATGTGTATCTTCAGCAGTAGGGTCTGATGGTGGTGGGGTGGACCCGACCTGCAAGGTCCCTGCACCGACGGGGTCCCTGCACCCACGGGGTCCCTGCACCCACGGTTCTGGGCAGATGGTGCTCTCTCTCTCCCATCACACCTGCAGCTCACGCAGCATGAACACTGAATTTTAATTTAATCTTTGCTCATCTAGTAGGCCAAAATGGCATTCTTTTTTTTTTTTTTTGAGGAAGATTAGCCCTGAGCTAACACCTGCCGCCAATCCTCCTCTTTTTGCTGAGGAAGACTGGCCCTGAGCTAACATCAGTGCCCATCTTCCTCTACTTTATATGTGGGACGCCTACCACAGCATGGCGTGCCAAGCAGTGCCATGTCCGCACCCAGGATCTGAACCAGCGAACCCCAGGCTGCCGAAAGAGAATGTGCAAACTTAACCACTGCACCACTGGGCCAGCCCCTCAAAAAATGGCATTCATTTTAATTTGCATTTTAATTACTAATGATGTTGCAATTTTTTTCAAATATTTATTGGTAACTTTATTTAGTTTTCATGAGTTGCCTGTTCCGTGACTTGGCTATAATTTCATATGTATAGTCTTTTTCCTTTTGGTGAGGAAGAGCGGCACTGAGCTAACATCTGTTGCCAATCTTCCTTTTTGCCTGAGGAAGATTTTCCCTGAGCTAACATCCTTGCCAATCTTCCTCTATTTTGTACACAGGACGCCACCACAGCATAGCTTAACGAGCGGTATATAGGTCCGCACTCGGGATCCAAACCTGCAAACCCCGGACTGCCAAAGCAGAGCACATGAACTTAACCACTACATCGTCACTGGGCTGGTCCCTGGATATTCATTTTATTCTAATTGACTGTTAAGATCTGGCAGCTGGTAACTTTCTCTAAGTATGTAGTCATTGCCTTTTTTAATTACATTTTTGCTGCTTTCTGACACAGAGTCTGTCAATTTTTTTTAAGTCTAGTGCCTCTTTCTTTGTTTCTGTTGACTTTCTTTCCATTGAGGACCTGACACACAGGCCCCCACAGATTCCTGGAGTTGATGCAGATGTTTTAACACAAAACTCTTAAATCCATGTGGAATTAAATTTTAATGTATGGTGTGAGAAGAAAAGAACTTTCTCCAAGGGGCTAAGCAAGTGCCCCAGAATAATGTGCTGCCCCGGCCCTCACTCCCACCTCCTCCACACACCAAGAGGTCTGTGCCGGCCACGGCCTGTTCTGCTGTCTTTTCTGGTCTCAGGAGCACAGTGTGTCAATCACTCTGACCACTGAACGCTAATGCCTGGCCACGTGAGAACATCCTCACTGCTCTGTTCCGAAGCTTCCCAGCCCTTTCTACTCACTGTTTCCTGGAGGAACTATGGGACCCCTCTGTCAGGGACCTTCCCCCCACCCACTGTGGGATATGGATGGAAGACAAAACGACTCAACATGTTAACCAGGGAAGTTTCATACCTTTATGTTACTATTTTCTCTTTTTTAAAACTTTTCAATAAAACAAAAAGTCCCAGAGGCCCTGTCCTGCTGCCAACTCTCCATCCGGGTGTCTCGCAGGCGTCCAGGCTCCTCTGGCCCTGGCTGCACAAACCAAAGTTTCTTGCAGCTTGACAAACAGTGACCCTTCCCTGACTTCCAGGGCCAATGCTGGGTTTCTCCTAATGCTCACGGCACCCTCGGAAGGGGAAGCAGCCCGTTTACGTCACCATCCTTCTCAGAAAAGGAAACACTAGAAATGTAAAAGCCTTATCGAGAAATCACCTTATGTTAGAATCTGAAGCTCAACTGTACAAGTGTGTCTGTATCTTAAAAACCAGGAAATCAGCTATTTTGGAGCACTGCTTTCTTTCCGAAATGCAAGGAATGACTTCACTAATACATTTTCTGATCCTTATTAAAAATTTACAGCTCTTACTGGGAATATACATTTGTGTTTTAACGGCCCACACATTTATAAAGGCCTCATTTCTAAACATGACCTTATTTTTCCCATTACATTGGGGAACTTAAGACTGCAAAAGACATTTCAATTCCCATCACATCTGCTATCAGTTTAAAGGCATTAAAGGAAACGTGCAAAATTCTCAGGCACGTGAGTAAATTTAGATTATCTGCGGCATGTTCTACTACAGAGTATAGTTATTCTGTGTCTAAGAAAGTCTGTGGTTTGCACTGCCCAGAGGCCCAATAAAGCGGCTGGATGTGCCCTAGCTGCAGACACTCACTTGAGGGCACTGAGGTTGAACTCGTAGGCGTTGTCCCAGAAGAGGACCTTGCTGCGGTAGTCCCTGTCCGCACTGCAGGGCACGAGGTGCAGCGCGGCTGTGGTCGGCCAGATGACCCCATCCTCTTTCAGCCACGTGTCCCGGGCATACAGGATGGACTCAATCATGAACTCGAACTGCACGGAGGGAGAAACACACAGGAGACACGGTGACTGAGGCCCATGTCTGTGCAGACCTCCCTGGCTGCAGACAGTCTGGCATCTTTATAAGCTTCACCCCTGACACCATTACCAGCCAGGATAAGCACTGCCCAGCCAGCAAGTCTTGGAGGAATTATCTTGTACCCACACACTGATGGTCACCGACTCCTATCAGTCTGGATTTAAGTCACGTCAACTCACATGAGAATTCAGAACTGGGGCACGGCTGAGTTAGGAGAAACCTTCCCTCTGGCTCCACCTCAGTCACTCAGTTGCTACTATATTTTAAAGAGCCCCTCAGCACTGCAGCGTTTTAACTGTCAAATGATCTCAGTTTGGTCTGGGGTATTCTCAGAATTTTTACAACCCTGTGACTGAAATCACTTTTTAAAAACATGAAAAGTCAAAGCAGGAGTGCCACAGAGGTTCACGTTCATTAAGTCAGAAGAGCAGCCACGCACCACCCTGTGTAGCTCAGAATGCCCCAGCAAAGGGGGCATGTGCCGTCTCGACTGAGGACATGGGACGCTGACAGCCCCCAGAGGCCACGCTTTGCATGTGGGAGGGCGTGCCAGGGAGGAGGCCAGAGGCCCTTCATCCTGTGGCTAATGGGAAGTCACAGAAGGGTTTTGTTTTTCTTAAATAACCTCAGGCAGGTTTGATTATAGAAGTAACCCATGTTCAGTATGGAAAAGTTTAGAAAAGCACAAACAAAAATAAAAATCATGAGTAAACTAGCACCCAGAAGGAACACTGTTATCACTTGGCTGCTTATCTTCAAGGATTTTCCTTCAGTCACACAAATATACACACATGTAAAAATTATATACGTATAATTTTTTATTTCTTAAATTATCACATAGTAAATCACTTACAGCCCATGAATTTTAACACTTACATAGATCTGTGTAACCACAACCACAATCAGGATACAGAACAGCTCTGTTACCCCAAAACATTCCTCATACTATCCTTTGTGGTCACGTCCTCTTGCGATCACTGATCTGGTCTCCATCCCCGTGGTGCTGTCTTTTTTGAGAATGTCATATAAATGGAATCATACAGTACATAATCTTGTGAGCCTGGCTTCTTTCATTCACAATACCAACTTTTTCATATACTAAAAAGTCGTGTTCTGTGTCGTGTATCCTGTTCTGTTCATCTATCTTTTCTTGTTACAGTATCACACTTTTTTTTTTTTTTTTTTAAAGATTTTATTTTTTCCTTTTTCTCCCCAAAGCCCCCCGGTACATAGTTGTGTATTCTTCGTTGTGGGTTCCTCTAGTTGTGGCATGTGGGACGCTGCCTCAGCGTGGTCTGACGAGCAGTGCCATGTCCGCGCCCAGGATTCGAACCGACGAAACACTGGGCCGCCTGCAGCGGAGCGCGCAAACTTAACCACTCAGCCACGGGGCCAGCCCCAGTATCACACTTTTTAATTACTCTAAGTAATCTTAATTCCTCCAGTATAATGTCTTTGGGGTTTGTCCGTGTCATTCACGTATCCACAGTTCCTTCCTCTGTATTACTCAGCAGTTTTCCATCAAGCGGATGGACCACAGTTGTTTATCCAGTCACCTGCTGAAAGACACCTGGGTTGTTTTCAGTTTTCTGGCAATTATAATTAGAGCTAGTATGAAATTCACATACGGGTTTTTGTGTGAACATAGCTTGCATTTCTAAGAAATACGCAGGAGTATAATTGCTGGGTCATATGATGAGTATACTTACATCTTTATAAAAAACTGCCAGACTGTCTTCCAGAGTGGCTGTATGATTACACATTCCCACCATTGTAAGTTTTAGTTGTTCCACATCCTTGTCAGCACTTGGCAATACTGTTAGTATTTTTTAAAATCTTAGCCATTTCAATAGGTATGTAGTTATTTCTCATTATGGTTTTAACTTGTATTTCCCTGATGGTTAATAATGTTGAATGTTTTTTCATGTGCTTGTCATCCATATATCCACTTTGGTGAAATATCTGTTCAAGTCTTTTGCCCATTTTTCAATTAGGTTATTTTCTTCCGGTTCAATTTTGAGAGTTCTTTGTGTATTCAGGATACATATCGGATATGTGATTTGCAAATATTTTCTCCTAATCTTAGCAGGTCTTTTCATTCTCTTAACACTATCTGCTATAGAGCAAATATTTTTAGTTTTGATGAAGTCCAATTTATCAATTTCTTTAATGGATCTTGCTTTTGAAGTCACATCTAAAAACTCTTGGCCTAACCCATGAAGATTTTCTCCTACGATTTCTTCTGAAAGTTATAATACCTATAACAGTATAAGTATTATACTCTATGCAACTAGATCTCAAATCAATTTTGAGTTAATTGTTTTGTGTGAAGAATGAGGCTTAAAGCTGAAGTTTTGTTGGGTTTTTTTGCATATGGATGGCCAACTGTTCCAATTTCATTTGTTGAAAAGACCAGTTTTTCTCCATTAAATGGATTTTGTTCCTCTGTTAAAAATCAATTGACCATATATGTAGGAGTCTATTTCTCCACTCTGTTGCATTGACTTGTGTGTCTATCCTTCACCAATACCACACTGTGTTGACTACTATAGTTTTATACTAAGTTTTAAAGTCAGGTAGTATAACTCTTCCAATTTTATTCTTCTTTTAAAAATTATATCAGCTATTCTAGTTTCTTTACATTCCACATAAATTTTACAATGAGCTTGTCTGTATCTATCAAAAACTCCTGCTTGGAGTTTTACTGGAATTGTATTAAATCTATAGATTAATTTGAGAAGAGACATCTTCACCAGACTGTGTACTAGTCCATGAGCACTGTACATATCTCCACTCATTTAGGTCTTCTGTGATTTCTTTCACAGCATCTTACAGTCTTCAGCACACAGCACTTGAACATGTTTTATTAGATTTCTAAGTATCCTGTGATATAAATGCAACTATAAATGGTATTGTACATTGCTAGTATACAAAAAGATGACTGATTTTTGTGTGTTGATTGCACTCTGTGATCTTCTTAAACTTGCCTATTAGTTCTAGGAAATTTCATGGAGATTCCTTGGGATTTTCCACAAAGACACTCACGTTGCCTGACAATGGGGACGGTCTCTTTTTTTTTGTTTTCAGTCTATGTCCTCTTATTTCTTCTTTCTCCTTTGCATTGTTTAGGTTTCCAGAACAATGCTGAACTGAATGGCAGAGTGACCCTGACTCATTCTTGTGCTCAGGTGAAGGCACTGATCCTTCAGCTGCAGGTTTTTGTAGATGCCCTTTATTAGGTTGAGTAAATTCCCTTCTATTCCTAGTTTGTTGAGAATGTAATCAAGAACTGAAGCTGAATTTTGCCAAATTTTACAATCCAGCATGTGAAGACCCTGGCAGTGCCATTCTGTCCTAACAAGTAAAAAGCTGAGCAAACTGAAACATCAACAACTCTTCTTAGATCTGTAAGAGAAATGGAGTCACAGAGCAACCTGCTGCCTCCAAAACTGGAGGAAAGAACAAGCTAACACAGAGAATCACAACTTACCAGAGCAGAAACCTGCCTCTGGAGCCAGTGCTTGGGCAGCAAAACCTGAGCTGTAGCTGACAAGCTGCTGGAGGCTCAGCATGGACAACTGAGAGTTAAAACTCCAGGCGGGCCCAGTCATAGGGAGACCCTCAGACTTCTGAGCTTCACCTCCTAGACCCCCACCAGGGTCCCACAGTAAACACTGGAGAAAAATCCCCTCATGCTTCTGGCAGGGCAGGGGAAAAGGAAGCATTTTGAAATAGGACAGAGTATTCTGCTCTTCTTAACAGGGTCTGCCCTCAGGAGAAACTAGTGAACAGAGCCTAATCCACCAAGATTTTATCAGAGCCTAACTGAGCCGGGGAAAGAGAAATACCCAACTTCAGCCCCTCTAGACACCTTGGCCCACCTAAGCGAGGAGGAAAAAACCTGAGAAACCTTAAGAGGTTGACAGTCCATAGGCACAGGCTCACTAAAAGACTGAGACCTTTCATAGGACCATAGAACACATCCCCTCCCCCCACCTCACACCACATCACTGAAGAGCTATTTACACAGATCCTTTTACCCCATACCTCATGTCTGGCTATCAAGAAAAAATTACAAGGCATACCAAAAGGCAGCAGACACAGTTTGAAGAGACACAGCAGGCATCAGAACCAGACTCAGATATGGCAGGGATGTTGGAAATATCAGGCTGGGAATTTAACACAACTACAATTAATAAGCTAAGGGCTCTATGGGGCCAGCCCCATGGCCGAGTGGTTAAGTTCACATGCTCCGCTTCAGCGGCCCAGGGTTTCACTAGTTTGGATCCTGGGCACAGACACGGCACGGCTCATCAAGCCATGCTGAGGCAGCATCCCACAGAGCACAACCAGAAGGAGCTACAACTAGAATATACAAGTACTTACTGGGGGGCTTTGGGAAGAAGCAGCAAAAAAAAAAAAGATTGGCAATGGATGTTAGCTCAGTTGCCAATCTTTAAAAAAATAACAGCTAAGGGTTCTAAAGGATAAAGTAGACAGCAGCAGTCAAGAACAGATGGCAATGTAAACAGAAATGGAAATCCTAAGAAAGAACCAAAAAGAAATGCTCAAGATCAAAAACACTGTAACAGAAATGAAGGCCTCTGATGGGCTTATTAGTAGAGAGGACACAGCTGAGGAAAGAATCTGAGCTAGATGATATGACAATAGAATCCTCAAAAACTGAAAAGCAAAGAAAACAAGGCTGAAAAAACAGAATATCCAAGGATTGTGGGACAACCACAAAATGTGGAACATACCTGTAATGGAAATACCAGAAGGAGAAGAGGGGAAGGAAGAGAAGAAATATTTGAAACAATAATGACTCAGAATTTTCCCCAAATTAATACTAGACACCAACCCACAGATCCAGAAAGCTCAGAGCACACCAAGCAGGATAAATACTAAAAAAAAGTACACCTTGGTATGTCATTTGCAAACTACAGAAACTCAAAGATAAACTCTTTAAAGAAGCCAGAGGAAAAAAACACCTTACCTACAGAGGTACAAAGAAAATTACATCTGACTTCTCCTTGGAAAGCATGCAGGCAAGAAGAGAGTGGAATGAAATATTTAAGGTGTAGTGAGAAAAAAACACCAAACTAGCATTCAGTACCCTGCCAAATTAACATTCAAAAGTGAGGGAAAAACAAAGACTTTCTCGGACAAACAAAAATTGAGGAAATGTGTTGCCAGCAGACCAGGCTTGCAAGAAATGTTAAAAGAAGTTCTTTAGAGAGAAGGAAAATGATTTAGATGAGAAACTCAGATCTATATAAAGATATAAAAGCACTGAAGAAAGAACAAGTGAAGGTAAAACTTTTATTTTTCTTCTTAATCAATCTAACAATTTGTCCAAAATAACAGCAACACAGTAATTGACCATGCATGCGTATGTATGTATATTTATGTTTATGGATGCTTATATATAAGTGAGATGAATGACAATGATGACACAAGGGATGGAAGGGAGAAATTAGGATTATTTTGTAATCATAAAATACTCAGACTACCCATGAAGCAGTATAGCATTATATGAAAGCAGACTTAGATGAGCTGTAAATGTATATTGCAAACTGAAGGGCAACCACTTAAAAAAAAAAGTATGACATATGCTAAGAAAGGAGAGAAAATGGAGTCATGTAAAGTCTCAATTAAAACTTCAAAAGGCACAGCACCTTAAGATACAAGGAAAATCCTAACAGATCTAAAGGGAGAAAGAGACAGTGATACCATAACAGCAGGGAATTCTCAACAACGGACTGATCATCTAGATAGAAAATCCGAAGGAAACACTGGACTTAAACTACCTATTGGACCAGATGGACTAACACCCCATCCAACATTCCATTCAACAGCAGCAGGATACACACATTCTTCTCAAACACACACAGAACAGTCTCCAGGATAGGTCATATGTTAGGTCACAAAACAAATCAATAAATTTAATAAGACTGAAATGATATCAAGCATCTTTTCTGACCACAATGGTATGAAAGTAGAAATCAAAAACAAGAAGAAAATTGGAAATTCACAAATATGTGGAGAATAAACAACATAATCCTGAACAAACAATGCGTCATCAAAGAATTCAAAAGAGAAATCAAAAAATATCTTGAGACAAACAAAAATGGAAACACAACATACTAAAACTTACGGGATGCAGCAAAAGCAGTTCTAAGGGGGAAGTTTACAGCAATAAATACCTACATTAAGAAAAAACAAAGATCTCAAATAAACAATCTAACTTTGCACCTCAAGGAACAGGAAAAGAACAAATTAGCCCAAAGTTATTAGAAGGAAGGAAATAACAAAGATCAGAATAGAAATAAATGAAATAGAGAGTAAAAAGACAATAGAAGAGATCAATGAAACTAAGAGCTGGTTTTTTGAAAAGCTAAAGAAAACAGACAAATCTTTAGCTAGACTTACCAAAAAAAAAAAGGACTGAAATACATAAAATTATAACTGAAAGAGGAGACAATACAACTGATATCACAGAAATACAAAGGATCATGAGACTACTACAAACAATTATTTGCCAACAAATTGAACAACCTAGAAGAAATGGATAGGTTTCTAGAAACATATAACCTACCAAGACTGAATCATGAAGAAATAGAAAATTTCAACAGACCAATTACCAGTGATGAGATTGAATCAGTAATCAAAAACCTCCCAACAAATAAAAGTCCACGACCAGATGGCTTCAATGGTAAATTCCACCAAACATTTAAAGAATTAATACCAAACCTTTTCAAACTCTTGCAAAAAACTGAAAAGGACAGAACTTCTCCAAACTCATTTTACAATGCCAGCATTACCCAATACCAAAGCCAGGCAAGGACACTACAAGCAAAGAAAATTACAGGCCAATATCTCTGATAAACAGAGATGGAAAAATCCTCAACAAAATATTAGCAAACTGAATTTCACAGGACAGACGGTCCCCAACTTATGATGGTTCAACTTACAATTTTTTGTCTTTCCATGGTGCAAAAGCAATACACATTCAATAGAAACCATACTTCAAATTTAGAATTTTGCTCTTTCCCTGGCCTAGCAATATTTGGTACAATACTCTCACATGATTCTGGGCAGCAGCAGCGAGTCACACCTCCCAGTCAGCCATGTGATCATGAGGATAAACAACTGATACACTTACAACCATTGTGTACCCACACAACCATTCTGCTTTTCACTTTTACTCTACAGTAGCCACTAAAATTACAGGAGATATTCAACACTTCATTATAAAATAGGCTTTATGTTTAGATTATTTTGCCCAACTTTAGGCTAATGTAAGCGTTCTGAGCACATTTAAGGTAGGCTAGGCTAAGCTATGATGTTCGCTAGGTTAAGTGTATTAAATGCATTTTTTTACTTACAGTATCTTCAACTTATGATGGGTTAATTGGGATGTAACCCCATTGTAAGTTGAGGAAGATCTGTATATTAAAAAGACCATACACCGCGATCAAGTGGGATTTATTCCTGGGATGCAAAAGGATGGTTCAACATAGCAAATCAGTAAACATGATATACAGAGCCAGCCCTGACGGCCTAGTGGTTAAAGTTTGGCACTCTCACCACTTTGATGGCCTGGGTTGGTTCCTGGTCGTGGAACCACACTACTTGTCTGTCAGAAGCCATGCTGTGGTGGTGGTTCACAGAGAAGAACTAGAAGGACTTACAAGTAGAATATACAACTATGTACTGGGGCTTTGGGGAGAGAGAATAAAAAGAGGAGGACTGGTAACAGATGTTAGCTCAGGGCAAATCTTTCCCAGCAAAAGAAATAAATGTGACATAACCCATTAAATAAATGAAGGATAAAAATCACATGATCATCTCAATAGATGCAGGAAAAGCATTTGATAAAATCCAACCACCTTCCATGATAAAAAATGGGTATCAGGGAACATACCACAACATAACAAAGGTCACATAATGACAAACCCACAGCTAATATCATATTCAACAATGAAAAGCTGAAAGCTTTTCCTCTAAGCTCAGAAACAAGACAAAGATGCCCACTCTCATCACTTTTATTTAACATAGTCCTGGCAGTCCTAGCCAGAGCAATCACGCAAGAAAAGAAATAAAAGGTACGCAAATTGGAAAAGAAGTAAAACTGTCTCTATTTGCAGATAACATGATATTATATATAGAAAACCCTAAAAACTCCACCAAAAAACTGTCAGAATTAATAAACAAATTCAACAAAGATGCAGGATACAAAATCAATATACAAAAATTAGTTGCGTTTCTATACATTAACAAACTACGAGAAAGAGAAATTAAGAAAACAATCCCATTCACAATTGCATTAAGAATAAAATATCTAGGAGTAAATTTAACTAAGGAGGTGAAAGACTTGTTCACTGAAAACTATAAGACATTGATGAGAGAAACTGAAGACACAAACAAATGGAAAGATACCCTGTATTCCTGGATAGGAAAAAACAATTCTGTTTACATGTCCCTACTACCCAAAGCTATCTACAGATTCAATGCAACCCCTATCAAAATTCCAAGGACATTTTTTACAGAAAGAGAAAAAAAATCCCCAAATTTAAATGACCCCAAAGAGCCAAAGCAATCCCGAGAAGAACAAGGCTGGAGGCATCCCACGCCCTGGTTTCACACTATACTACAAAGCCATAGCAATGAAAACCGCGCGGCACTGGCCTGAAAACAGACACAGACCAATGGGACAGAACAGACCCCAGAAAGAAGTACACACACACCCCCAATACACGGTCAACCAACAACTGACGAGGGAGCCGAGAATACTCAATGGGGAAGAAGAGTCTCTTCGAGGAGCGGCGCCGAAAACCAACAGGCGGGGCGGAAGCGCGGCGGGCGCGCGGCACCGGAGACCCGCAGCTGCAGGCCCAGGCCGCGGTCTCCCAGGGACGCCCGGCACCCGCGCGCAGCCGGCCTCCCGCCGCCCCACCTGCTCCCGCCCCGCGTCCCCAGGGACTCGGCGCCGCCCTCCATCGTTCCCACCGCGGTCCCGCGCTGCGCAGCTCACGGCGCGAGGCAGCGCCGGGAAAAGCGCCAGGCGGCTTGGCCTCGACGGGACAGCCCCGGTCCCCTCCGGGCGCCGCGCTCAGGCCGCCCCTACGGACCTTCCACTCCTCCGCGGAACCCACGCCTGCGCCTGCAGGCAGAACAGACCTCGCCACCGCCTCCCGCCGAGGTCAAGGCCCCCTCCGCCCACGTCCCCATCAGGAAGCCCCTCCCCAGGGGGCCTCTCCTCTCCCTCCGACACAGCAAACCCACCACCCCACCAGCCGGCTCCACGGAGTCCGCGCGGAGCCAGCCTTCCCCAGTCCAGCGAGCCGCCCCCAGGCTCGGCCCGCCCCACCCAGGGGTCCCTGCTGTCATCCCCTTCGCCTCCACCTCCTCCCCTCTCACCTTCTCATGATCCTCCTCCCTCTTCATGCCCCTCCTCCTCTTTGCCTCCCGCGTCCCTCCCACGCGGCCAGGGGCAGAGCTGGACCCTTGGCACCCAGGTTGCCCAAACTGCGCTGGGCGTGGGGACACATCTCCACTGCAGGCTGGCTCCCCAGGCCCCCGTGGCCAGGAGGCTCAATATATATTTACCGAATGAACACTGGTGTTTGGGGGGCAAGGGCCAATGCCCACTTTACCCATTAACGGTGTAGCTAGTTCCTTTGTTCCCTGTGTATCATCTTACGAATCCACAGAGGTTATTAATAAGCCCAATTATCATGGATGTTGACTCTGTGTACACTTCACCTTCAGACAACATAATTTCAACAGGGCTAAAAGCCCAAGGTCATTTGTCGTCATCTCCCTCAATCTCTGCAATCTATAAGGAGCTGGGGCAACATTCAACAGCTACTTGCTTATTATTTAAACGGATTTCTTCCTGGAAACATCAGCCATATTCTTCTCACCTTCACCCAGATGTTATTTTTCTGGATTTTCACAAACTAAATTTCAGATTGGGATGTTTCACTTTATTGTCTTAGGTCCAGAGATGCTGAGCCCAAGAGAAGGCTGGGCATAGGGTAGGAGGAAATGCAGACCTGTAGGCCTGGCTCCCACCCACCTCTCAACGTGCCCTCCGAGCTCACAGAGTTTGTGAGCACATAAAGCACTGAACAGAGTGGGCCGGTGCATAACCAGAAAACTGTCCACCCCCATCTGTGTGAGCCTCGGGGAGAGTGACTTGGGGGAGCCTGAACTCCAGCCTGGGTGGCACTTAGGCTAATTAGGGGCCTCATAAAGAAGGGAGACCCAGGCTAGGGAAAATAGACAAAGACTGCTGCTATTAAAAAAACAGCCTAAGACAATAAGCATTGGCTATTCGCAGGTTCCCAAAGAGAACAGAATTTATGTACACACTCATGAGAAAGTTACATTAACTCTGACTTAGATTTCTCATAAAGGCATTTTTGAATCAGTTAAAAATTCAAGACACTGAGCCAATGTTCATACAAGAAGTCAGTAACACAGCAGCTTAGAAAAAAGTCAAAATTAATCATGATTTGTTAAGATTCCAGAGATCAGCCCACCCGCCCCACCCCATCCCACAGCAGTTCCTTACCAGCAGGCAGGTCCCCATCCACTCAGACACCAGCACATCCACCTTCTCTGGCAGCACCACATCCTCCACCTTTTGCTGGAACACGGTGATGATGTCAGCAAAGCCATTCTGCATGACCAGCTGCCCCGTGTGTTGGGCCATCTCACTGGCCTCCACCGCATACACCTGCATGTGGCAGAAGCACCATCAGTGTGTGTCCCGGCCTTGCACTAGCGGCCTATCTACTCTCCCCAAGCCTGAGTCTCCTGGGCTAAGTCAGAACCAGCATCAGAGGAAACAGCAAACGGCAGCCACAGAAGGAAGCAGGTGTGGACAGTGGCAGGCAGTGGCCAGGCCAGGGTGTGCCACCTCCACCAGACAGCCCTCAGAAGGGAGCTGCCACTAATTCTAACTCCATCTTGTGCCTAAGACACAGACATGGGGCTGTGGGTAGATAGCAGCTTTGCACACTCTCGGGGCCGTCCATCCCAGGAGCCCTCTTGGCTAAGGCCCAGGGGCCCGGCCCCCATACACACAGCAACACATTCCACAACTAACACATTCCTTAGCACTCAACTGAGAACAGCTGGACTTTTAGGATATCAGTGGCTTCTGAGACAATTTCAAATCCAGGTTCTTATAGGAAGGTCCCGAGTTCTACGTCCTGGTTCCAGCAGGATCTGGACTCAGGCAGTCACTGAACTGCAGTTTCACCTGTAAACTAGGAATTCCATCTACCTCTGCCAGGAGCCACCATGAGATTGCAACTCTGCACAGCCCAGGCATGCTTTAAAGGGAAGAGCAGGATGGGAGTCCAGCAGGTGTCATGGGGCATGGTCTGTCCTGTCCCTGCCAGGCAGTCATGCAAGCATGACACTTGAATGGTGATCTATATAAGTGGCAAGCCCAGACACATGGACACATGTGCACCTATATTTAACTGAAATAAACTTTTCACAAAAAATATCCCACCACATGCAGCTCACTCAGATATCTTCTACTCTGTCCTAGTCCACTATGTGCTGTTGCGACTCATTAAACCAACGTCACTGCCTCTGATGGGCTCAGCCTACAAGAACACATTGCCCATTCCAACGATACGGTGCCTTGCTCACACGGAGGACATTTCACCAAGATGCAGCTCAGAAGCTGCTGGAAGGACAGCTGCCTCCTACTCACTGCTCTGGGCTGCGCGTAATGTGCACAGAAGAGGCTGATGATCCCAGTTCCACAGCCGACATCCAGAATCACTTTATCCTTCAGGGATTCTTTATTCTGCAGGATGACGTTGTGATATTTAGTTGTTCGTGGCTGGTCTGCCAACATCTCCAAGTGAAGTTTCTACAGGAAACAGACATTAAGAATCATTGCTTGTAACAACAGCTTTGCTGAGCTCTGGTTTAAGATGGAAGATTAGAGCTTGAGCTCACACCCTTGACCCCACCACCCCACACCTAAAAATGTGAGCAACAAAGAGGTTTAAAAAAATCAAAAGACCAAAATATGTCCATAGATAAAAATAAGAGAAGACAATGAAGGAATGAAATGGAAATTCCTGGAATCCTTCCAGCTCAGTGTGGTGCTGCCTGCAGCTTCTCCCTGCAACCCTCCAGGAGCCAGGTAAGCACAGAAGCAGGTGTGGACCACTCGAGAGGTGGTGTAGACATCGCCCTCCTGACCACTGTTCCCACCTGAGACAGGAGGCACCACCACATTCCCAACTAGACACAACCTGGGCAAGTATCTGCCAAGAGAGAACATGGACAAGCCACCAGGAGAGATGCTGGAGGAGGCACACAGGGCTCCACGCCAGAGTCCTCTGCATGCAGGGCCCAAAAGTTACTCTCACACATAAATCTGCCCTTTGTTTGCTTGGGAAGCGCAGAAACTACAGCTCTGGAGGGGAATGACACCCCACCAACCCAACCCTCGGGCGTGAGCCTAAGGCCCCCAGCCATGTCCAGAAGGAAAATATCTCAAACCCAAGGACACACCCCCTGGGAATTGGGCCAACTCCCAGAGGCACAGAGGAAGGCTCCTCCAGACAGTTCACGAAGCCAGGACGGTGGTCAGAGCCCCGAATGCTGGCCAGGCTGCACCCAGCGCCCATTCCCCATGCCCCACTCCTCAGGTCTCAGCTGCAGAAAACCCAGCCTAGAAACGGCACCACTTAGAGGGAGACAGACAGCCAGGCCACCCAGACCGTGTCAGCACAAACATGAGATCTGGACGGGGTCTTCACAAGCCCATCTTGGCTCCTCACAAAGACGGCATTGACAAAAACATAGGGGTGGACTGAGGGAGGCCTTCGGAGTGGATGAGTCAAGACCCAGCCATTTTGCCTGCAGGAATCACCTAAGAGAAAGTCAGAACGAGGATGCGAAGGCACCGTGCTGACGCCAGAGGAAAGACACTGGAGCAACTATTAACATCAGACAAAATACACTTCAGAGCAAAGAATATTCCCAGGGACGAAGAGGGCCAGTTCATAATAACACAAGAATCACTTCAGCAAAAGGACATCATAATTCTAAATATTTTTGTACCTAACAACAGAGCTTCAAAAGCAAAAACCAACAGAAAGGCCACGAGAAACAGACAAATTCACAATGTGGTCAGAGACTTCAACACCCTTCTCTCAGTAACTGACAGACATAGACAGAAAATCAATAAGGACACAGACTTGAACAACACTATCAACCAACTTAATCTAGTTGGTATTCAGAGAACACTTTACCCAACCATTCACAATAATAATACACAAAAATATCTACGAATAGATTTAACAAGAAAGGTACACAACCCTGTATGATCAAAACTTTAAAACTCTGAGAGAATAGAACAAAGTTTAAGAAATGGGACAGTCAGCATGATGTTACAAAGATGTCACTTCTCCCTTAATTAATGTACACTATCCATGTAATACCAACTAAAATGCTAACCAATTTGGCATGGGGGTGGACAAGAAAATGATGATAAATTTAGTTTTGAAAAACTACACAGCCAAGCCTAGCCATGAAAATGCTAAAAATACAGAACTGCAAGAGGCAAAGCTCTCTGAGACATTCAAAGCTACAAAAGTAAGTGTCTGGAGCTGCAGAAGAAATAAACAGGCCAATGAAATGAAGAGAGATTCCAGAAACAGACCCCAGAAATTTAACGTATGATAAACATGAATTTCACATCACCAGGAAAAGGAGGATTATCCAACAGCTGATGCTGGAACAGCCCGATATGGAAACTGTCGGAATTTTACCTTATTTTTTACAAGTAAATTCCAAGTTGATTTAAATCTTTCGTTGTTAATAATGAGATCATAAAGGTCCTAAGAGAAAGCATGGATATTTGTAATCTTGGAGTGAAGAAGGCCATCAAAGTAGAACACAAAACCCAGAAGCCACAAAGGAAAGGACCAGTTAGACTAGACAAAAAATTCCATGGAAAAAAAGGGTGGCAAGTGATAAGTGTAATACATATCACAAATATAGGCTCAACTACTTATTTAAGACATAAACTGACAGAAATCAAAAGAAAAATGGGAAAATTATATGAAAGTTTACCAAAAGGGAAGAAATACAAACTGCCAATAAAATACGAAAGATGATCAATCTCACTTTAAAAAATGGAAATCAGGGGCTGGCCCCGTGGCCGAGTGGTTAAGTTCGCGCGTTCCGCTGCAGGCGGCCCAGTGTTTCGTCAGTTCGAATCCTGGGCGCGGACATGGCACTGCTCATCAAACCATGCTGAGGCGGCGTCCCACATGCCACAACTAGAAGGACCCACAACTAAGAATATACAACTATGTACCGGGGGGCTTTGGAGAGAAAAAGGAAAAAATAAAATCTTTAAAAAAATAAAATAAAATAAAAAAATAAAAATAAAAAATGGAAATCAAAATCAAGAGATACCATATTTCACCCTTAAGAGCGGAAATCTTTCACTTTGATGATTTGTGGCGATGAAGTGTTCACACCCCCTTGGTAGGTGTAACATCAGTGAATCTTTCTGGAGAGCAAATTGGCATGACCCGCCAAAGCAAAACGCACATACATACACTGTATGGATTCACCCAGTGGAAATTCTAGCAAAGTTTACCAGAATGTATGTAGGAGGATGTCCGTTACGGCATTGTCAGTCATGATAAAAAGCTGTTAAATAAGAAAAACACCAATGGTCCTTTTAAAATCAACACAATACTCTGCAGCTGTTGTAAAGAACAGACCTTCAAAATAATATAGCTGCGTGAAAAGATGAGGTGAAAACTGTGTGTGGAACTATTCCTTTTCTATAAATTTAAAATAACACAGATGTAGCTTATACTTGGAAGAAGGAAACATACAGCTGCTGAAAGAAACCTCAAGGGGCAGTGGGGCTCTTGGGTGGGGGCAGCAGACTGAGGAGACAGACTACAGACTTTACGTTTCTCTTAATAGATTGAAACCTCTAACCATGTACATATATCACAGATTTTCATTTATTTTAACGTTTTTAATTGTGAAATAGGACCTACAAAAAAGTATCTCAGGGGCTGGCCCTGTGGCCGAGTGGTTAAGTTCGTGCGCTCCGCTGCAGGCGGCCCAGTGTTTCGTTGGTTCGAATCCTGGGTGCGGACATGGCACTGCTCATCAAACCATGCTGGGGCAGCATCCCACATGCCACAACTAGAAGGACCCACAACGAAGAATATACAACTATGTACCAGGAGGCTTTGGGGAGAAAAAGGAAAAAAATAAAATCTCAAAAAAAAAAAAAAAGTATCTCAAAGGGTGCCTTACAGTGTATCAAATACGGTTACACAGCAAACACTCCCATGACCAGCAGGAGAGCAGCGCCAGCACCTTCCCACCCGTCTGCCAATCACGGCCTCCCTCACCAGTCACCACCATCCTGATCTCAGGGGAACCAGGTCCCTGATCTCCATTAGAGTCTCACCACTTACACACTGTTCATAAAAAGTATCTTTCTACGGTGCCTTTATATAACTAAATCAAACATTAGATATTTTTTGATGTCTTGCTGCTTTAGCTCAACATTATGTTTGCAACATTCATCCTACAATTATCTGTTTTTATCTAGTTTTAAGATATAAACGGGTTATCCAGATCATAGGATTATGGGTCTTTAGCCACATTTTAAAAAAACAAATAAGGCAGTTATTTAGACTTATTATTGTTGATTTATATAACTTTTTTGTATTTTATTTTTAAAGTAAAATTTATTACTTTTTTTTAAATACTGAGAAAAGTTCATAATCCCATTGCCCAATCCAGGCCACCACGTGCTTCTGTATGGCCTGGAAGCTAAGAATGGCTTTTAGATTTTTAAATGGTTTTTAGAAATGAAAAGAAGGATATGACACACAAAAATTATATGAAATTCAAATTTCAATGTCCATGGATGAAATTTTATTGGAACACAGCCATGCTCACTTTCTGTGTTTTCACGGGTGCTTTTGCACTACGATGGCAGAGCCAAGCAGCCGTGACTCAGATCACACAGCCTGCTAATCAGAAGAAAAAGTCTGCTCTAAATAATGAGTAGAAGCCCAGATATTATTTTTTGAAGTCAGAACCTAAAACTAGAAAGAAGAAACCACAACCTGGCCAGTGAACAGGGAGTGTGGAAAGCAATACCAGGGTTCCATAGCTGCCGAAATACTCTTCATCCTGCCACGTGTCCTCAGGGTCACACTCCTCCAGGTGCTTCCCCAGGTGGTTCGCTGGGATGTACCCACAGCAGCCTGCACGCTCACCCCACCACCAATCAGCAGTAGTTTGTCTCAGGATGAGAATTTTTTCTCCTCTCAAAAAACTGAGCTGGAAAAAATATATACAGAAGTGAAAATTCAAGAAAAACCTGTAGTTGGTATTTCAACCACAGCTCAGCGAGAAATCCCCCATCACTGGGGCCCAAATCACAGCAATTTCAAAAAGAAGTCAATGGGTAATTTACACCAACTGACAATTTATGAAAATGATACCAGGATTTAGAGATTTTTGTGGAACATTTACATGAAAGAAGAGCATAGCTTAATTGATATTTTTTAAAAGAAAGATTAAACATTTTCAGATGGCTTAGGACAGAATTTCTCAAAAGCCTCTTCCCAATAACTCAGCTGTGCAGTAGCTGCTTCAGTTACTGGAGGCTTACACTAAGAAATTCCCGTTAAAAATGTTAAAAATGTCAAGAAAGCTACATTCAAATATTTTTATTTTATAGCTTCATTTTCTATTAACTAAAATAGATTCTAAACCAAGGTTTCCAAGCAAAAACTGGAATAGGCGCTTCCTCCCTCCATTCCTTACCCAGTATCTTTCATATCAGACTTGGGACCAGAATTTGTTAGGCTAGGAAGAGGTCACTCACAGGTCTCACGTGGCTCTAAAAATCTGAGTACTTCTTTAACTTTGGTATGACTTCTGCAAAACTTAATCTAATTCTGTCATTGAACGTTCTGAATCCATAAAACATGCACCTGATGCACACGGGCCCCGCATGTGAGTGACTGCACATGGCTACCTGCGTCTCATCGGTGGCAGAATAGTCTGCGATGGCCACAAACTCCTCGGGGTGCAGACCCTCCTGGAGATGTTCTTCTTCACCATGCCCAACAGGTTCTTGTCCCTCCTGCTTAAAGCCAAAGAAAGAACAAGGAAATGACTGTGTGGCTTCTTTTTCTCTCTCTTTTTTTTTGGCGGCAGGTCATTAGGATGGTTTCAAATGAAGATTCATGTGGCCAAGTTTTCATCATACAAACAATTTGGGACATCTTCACTAGCCAAGTCAAGAGATCTCATCCTAACTGCACCTTTACTTTATGTCTCTATTACAAAACGATTTGCATCCTCAAGAAAACTCAAAGAAACAAGACAGAGGTGCTTTTAGTGTCTATTTGGTGACTGAGCCCTGATCATCAGCAATGCTTCCTGAAAGTGATGACCAGCCCCAGGAGAAAGCAGCCCTGTTTCTGAAGTGCTGTGTTCTGGGGACAGCGTCAGATCCAAGGACAGAGCTGGGCGGGCTTCAACAATGGCCCAGGAAAGGTGCTGGTGACCTGGCAAAAGCAGCTAGCCTCAATCAGACTGCAATGCTGCTGACACATGCCCTAGACCTGGGGCCCTGCACACACCCCACCTCCGCTTTATTTCAGAATAGGCTTCCTTGGAAGACACCCACTGGAGGTGGCAGAACCTCCAATCACACGTTCCAGTTCACTGGGGCAATCCTGTTCCAACATATACACTTTAAACAAATTTTCCTTAAACACAGACATAATTCACATTCATCCTAGAAAATGTGTGAAAGCACAAGAGTACACAGAGGAAAATTAAAACCATCTGCAATCTTGCTCACTGGCCAGACATAATGCTGGTCAACATTTTCATTCATATCCTTTCAGGCTTTTTTTTTAAGTGTACATATAACACGTGCATAAGGCTGTTTATTCAGATCATATAATTCTGCCTTGTGAAATGTTTCCCACTTGTTAAATTCTGAACCCTTTTCCTCATTATTAGACTTCTAAACACCATGTTTTTAACATCTGATAGTATTCCATTCTATGAATTATCGTAACTTACTTATCTAAACTCCTAGTTTTGGACAAAGTGTTTTCAGTTTTCACTATTATAAATTAAGACAAACTTTCTTAAACATAAATCATTTCGACTGTCCTTGGTAACATTCTTAGGATAAATTCCTGAATGTGGAATTGGTCAATTAAGAGGACACATACTTTTATGACTTTTGATATCACCACCAAATGCCCTCCAGAAAGGCGGTTCCTTAGACCCTACCTGAGATTAGGACTTAACTCTGTGAGAGTAGGTGACTGATGCACCACTTTAATTCTGCCAATTTGATGGGGAGAAATTGCCTGTCACTGTTACCTCCATTTCCCTTTCTCTGATTATTAGTGAGGTCAAACGTGTTTTTTAAGTACTTACTGGTCATCTTTTTTATTTTGCTAATTCACTATTTGTATCCTTTGCACACTTTCCTGTTACAGGAACAAGATTAGTTTTGGCACACTATCTTGTTCTTTTTAGCTTGCCTCCATGCCCTGTCCCTGCTCACCACATCATCACCCTCTCACCGCCATCCAAGTCTGTTTTAGGCCCCTGGTGGGTATCCCCCAAACTTTCTCCATGCTCATGTCATATACAAACACACACACACGGTTTATTCTTTGACATGGTTTTCTGTCAAGGATACCACAGAGCCTTCTTTTTAATTTTGCTTCTTTTACTCATACAACACCTTGTGAAAAACTTCCCAACTGTTAGAATTCTAACTTATAATTTCCAATGGCTATTTAATACCCTCCAGCAGGAATTCTGCCTGATTCTTCAGCCATCTTCAATTAATGGACTTTCTCTTGGTGTCTAGTTTTCTACCCCCATAAACAACACTGCCACAAACATCTGTGCACATTTTTCCTTATGTGATCACATTTTGCCAGGGCTAAAAAATAACATCGTTTTCATTCAAATATTTGTCAGACTTTCCATAAAGGGTGTAGGACTTCACACTTCACCAGCAATGCATGGAGTACCTTCTGCCTGAATACTCAGCAACAACAGGCATTATCACTATCTTTAATTTTTGCCAGAGTGATAGGTACAAAGACCCCAGAAAAAGAAAAAAATGTGAGGAAATACACTATTTCTTATATACTTTATAAAAAAGAATTTTGATAGTATAATAATTTATTGTGACGTTTATAACATATATAGAAGTAAAATATGTTACAACAATAGCACAAAAAATAGGAGCTGGTAAATGGAACTAATCTGGAGGATTCCTACATTGTGAAGTGGTCAAAAAAAAAAGACTGGAATAGGTTAAGGATCACAGCTTCTTGGGTAACCACTAAAATAATACAAAAAGGTACAGCTAAAAAGCCAATAGAGGAGATAATGCGGGATTACAGACAATACTTTATTAAACCAAAAGAAGGCAAGAATGGGAAAAGGAACAAAGAAATGTGACAAACAGGAGCAAAATGTTAGACTTCATCATATCAGTCATTATGTTAAATGCTAATAGACTAAATACTCCAATTAAAGGGCAGAAATTATCTGACAGGAAAAAAAGGACAGAACTATAGGCTCTTTATAAGACAAACACTTTAAATATAAGGACTTACATTGAAAATATAGGGGGCGTGTTTGTGTGTGTGTGTGTGTGTGTGTGTGTACTATGCAAGCACTAACCATAAGAAAGCTGGTACAGCAATATTAATATAAGACAAACTAGATGCAAGGCAAGAAGTATTAATAGGCAAAAACAGAGGTTTCATAAAAATAAAAGGGTCAATTAATCTAGAAAACAAAAACTATCCTAAATCGAAGTACCAAATAATAGAGATTCAAAATGTATGAAGCAAAAAGTGATAGATCCAAAAGAAAATAAACAAAAAAACAGACAAATCCACAATCATACTTGAGATTTTTGAAGCTCATCTCTCTCAGTAATTGATAGAACAAGGGGACAAAAATTCAGAAAACATACAGAGATTTGAACAATACTAATAACCCACTTGACCTGAATGACATTTATAGAACACTATAACCAACAATTATAGACTACATATTCTTTCCAAGTGCACACACAACATTCACCAAAATGGCCCATATGAATAGGCGATAAAGCAGGCCTGGATAAATTTCAAAAGACTGAAACTTTACAGACTAAGTTATATTTTCTGACCAAACATAATCAAACCAAAATTAAACAAAAAAATAAGTAAAATTTCCCAAATGTTTGGAAATTAAGCAACACACTACTGAATAGCCCAGAAAATTTCCAATTTCCATTGTGCTGTATTGGAAAGTATTTGAACTCAACAATAATGAAACACAATGTATTTAAATGTGTGAAGTGCAGCAAAAGCGGTGATTAGAGGAAAAGTCATAGCTTTAAAGAGCTATATTAGAGAAGAAAGGTTTAAAAATCAGTGATCCAAGCTTCCATCTCAACACACTATAAAAAGAGAAAATTAAACCCAAATAGAATTGAATAAAAGAAACAGAGATCAAAGCAGAAATCAGCGAAATAGAAAAGAGATGAACAAAGAGAAAGTTAAAGACAAAACTGGTTCTTTGAAAATATAAAATTAACAAAACTCTAAAAAACTGATCAAGAGGAAAAAAGATATAACACAAATTGTGAATGTAAGGCACCTCTTCTGTAATGGAAGGTGCTATTAAGAGAATGAACACAAATATTATTGAAATACTACCATAACTCACAAGTAATCAGGAAAACTAAAATAACAAGATACCATTTCTAACCCAACAGACTGACCAAAATTTAAAAGTCTGATGCTCTCAAGTGTTAGCAAGCACTATGTGGGCTACCGACAAAGCTGTGAACTGGTAAAGCCACTCTGGAGAACAACTGATCATTATTTAGTAAAAATGAAAGTATGCAATCCTTTCCACTCTGCAATGCCATTACTAGGAATATACCCAGGGCACATGTGCACAAGGAGACCTGGAGAAGGATGTTCACTGTAGCACTGTTTGAAATAGAGAAAAACTGCAAAGAACATTAAGTGTCCAACAAAAAGAAAATAAATAAAATGTAGTGTATACACACTGTATAACAGTAAAACTGCAAAAGAACTATAAACATATGTACAAAGGTAATACCTTCATATAAGGAACATGCTACAGGAGCATCCTATAGGACTGAACTAGCCCTACACACACATCAAGGACAAATCCCCCAAAAGTAACATGAGTGGAAAAGGCAAGCTGCAGATGACACACAGAATATACCACCACTTGGGAAATTTCTAAGAAGCACAGACCAACATCATATATTGCTCAAGGATGCGTATACAAAGTATGAAAGTACAAAAAATGGTGCAGAAGTACAAAGATCAATTCATAATTCACAATAGTATTTGCCTCTAGAGAAAGAGGAGGAAGAATGGGACTGGGGTTCTGGGGCTGGAGAACAAACTGTATCTATGGTTTTGTTATTTATACTTATTTATACATATATTCTTTAGCAATATGACAAAACGTTAAGTTTTCACTTCTGTGTAATATGTACTTAATGTCTGCAACATTATTCAGTAACCATTCCAGTATTTTTCAATTCTCAAAAGAAAAATGAGACATCCATGGAATTAAAACATTTTATAATCAATCTTCAGAAACAGATTAATGACCCACTATAAATAAAGTTCCTATATACAAAAACTCAAATGAAATTAGAACAATCATTAGAAGGAAAGGAAAAAAAGATACGTTAAAATTGACATCACAGACATGAAAATGTTTGATTTTTTAAAAACATTATTTATTAGAGTATTTATCTGGTTTTAAATTCACATAATCAACATTCCTTGAAATTTAAGGTGACTTTTCTTTTTACTGCTAACTTGAATGAAACTTATGTGTATCCTAGGAAGAAAAGCAGTATGAATACATAAATCTTTTCTAATGTGTCCAACCTGCCTTTAACATATTACGCCTGGGACTTCATCAAACTACTAAGAAAATGTGCTTGCTTCACCAGCTTAGGTACAAAAAATGGAACCCTAGATTCCTGGGAGGTGTCTACAATACCCAATTCAGAATGTCATCTGTGACCCTTACAAACATTACACTTCCACTACTTAAGCATCCCATGGTTGGTGGCCACCTTCAAAGGTCCAAGGAAAGTGCCACCACTCTGGGCTGAGCTCAGTGATGTTCACGGTCTTTAAATACAGGTTCTTGCAAGCAGAACCAAAATTACCTGCGGTTCACTTCTGGTGCAGTCACCTGGTGTTGCCATAGTTCTCTTAGGATCTGCCACATAGCTGCCGCTTTTAATGTTTCATTTTTCCCTCCATTCCTACTTTTAAAAGGAGAGAGAATGAGAAAATGCTTTTTACAATACTTAACTTCTAAGGTCCATGATAAAGTTTCTCTACCAAAGGGAAGTAAAACATGCACGTGTAAAGAATGAAATAAAAATGAAGTTTACAGACACAATTCTTTACAAAAACAATCGAAAGCATTTAATATTTATAAACCCTAACCTGTGTTTTCTTCACTAGTCTGCAAGGTGTCAAACTTATTAGCTGAAGCTTGTTAGTTTCTGTTAGATCACTGGGGTGATTTAAAACAACAAATCGATGTCAAATCTTTTCTGGGAATCCTGATAGCTTTAACTCCAACTGAAATTCCCTACCTGGGGCTTTAAAGTGTTTCCACTAACAGGATCGCTGCATCTTTAGAGGTTCTTCCTTCTCATTCTCAATTCTCATTTTTTCAGTGACAGTGTAAGCCGTACTAGTCTGAGATGAACGTTTTTTCAATTACACAGCAATTCTTTGCTTACAATGTGTGATTCACTTACCAAGACCCAATACTTGTGTGATATCTGTCATCACAAACACGAAAATACATACACTGCGTTTTCATCGGAAAACACCGCACTGCGGCCAGGGTGGGACGGGGCCGGGACCGGCCCGGCTGATGGGGCGGGGGCAGGATGGGGCCGGGATGCGGTGGGGTTGGGACCTGGTTGAAGCGGCGAGGGCGGGACCGGGCGCGGCCGGCGGGCGCAGGGGCGCGGGCTCCGGACGCTGCGGCGGCGAGGGCCGAGGCTCCTGAGGGCGGCCGGCCAAGGAGGGCGCTGGGGAGACGGGGAAGCGACGAGAGGGAGCGCGACGCTGCCAGAGCGGGCGGCAGGCAGGGACGCGCGGGGGCGCCGCCGGGAGTGGGCGTGGCTCGAGGCAGGCGCCGCCGGTGGGCGGGGCTGGCAGCGGGGTGGGCGGGGCGCGGAGCCCGCGGTCAGCGCCGGGCGCGGAGGAGAGGCAGGGAAAGCGCCGGAGAGTCTCGGAGCAGGGCGGAGGCCTCGGCCCGCTCGCTGACGCACATGCCGGGCCGGGCCCCCTCACTGGCGTGTCCCGTTTGGCGCGCCGCCCAGCCGCCTGAGCTGCCGCCGAGAAACGGGAAACCTACCTCAGCCGCCTTTCTGCCCTGAGTTCCGCGGCCTCGCCGCCTGCGCGGAGGGGCGGACGGTGCCTACGAAGACACGAGCCGCCGCCCTCGGCCCGCGCAGACGCGGTGCGCGCAACCGCGCAGTGGGCCCCGCCCTGGGCTCGGCGTCCCGCGCTTGCCCAGTCCCCGCCGTGAGAAGCGGCGCCACCGCTCTCGTCGTGCGCAGGCGCGGTGCGCTCAGGCCCTTGGCGGAGCGGGGGCCTGGGCTGAGCGACCCGCGCAGGCGCATTTCCTGGGTCCCGCCTCCTGTGGTCGCAAGAGTTGAGGGGCTGCGCCGCTGGCGTGCGGCCTATGCTTCGCGTCCCGGCGCCGCCTGACCCGGGGAGGGGACCTTGGTGGCCCGGGAGGGAGCGACGGGGCCGGGCACATATTGGCCTGGGGATCGGAACGCTATTATGGCAAGAGAAATGCTGACATTTCTGGAGCCAGACCGCCTTTCTCCTGCTTTTTTTTCTAATAATTCAATTAACCTTCCCATCTACGGCTGTAAAGTGTGAACAGTCTGTCATTCTTTCCACTTGACAAATGGAAGCAGAGTGATTAAGTTTTTATTTCACCAAGGGGAACTTAGGGATTAAAAGGAAAATAGGATAACGTTCGTGCCGGTTACTGGGTGGTGGTCCCAGAGGGTTGGCCGGTGGCAGCGCTGCAGTCCGGGAAGGCTCGGACGCGGTAGTCAGAAATCTCAGAGACACAAAGCAGAGGTGGTTGCCAGGGGCTAGGGAGGGCCAACGGGGAGATCACGTTAGCCTTAGAGGTTTCAGTTTTACACGATGAAGAGTTCTGGAGATGGATGTTGGTTCTGGTTGCACAACAATGTGAATGTATTTAATACCAGTGAACTGTACACTTAGAAAGGTTAAGATGATAAATTTTCTGTGTATTTTACCACAATAAAAAAAAGCAGGAACACAAATTACGAATATGAGGAATGAAAAAGGAATTCAGTACAGATTATAGATTTTTTTAAAAGATAGTAAACTGATATGAAGCTTTATGTCAAAAATTGGACAAATTCCTTGAAAAACACAACTTAGCAACACTGAAGAATATTTAGAAAATCTGTGTGGTTCCATATTTGTTACCCGAATTAATTTCATAATTAAAAACCATTCTACAAAGAATACTCAAGGCCCACATGGTTTCATGAGTAAATGCTTTCAAACATAGAAGGAGAAAATAATACCAATATTACTCAAATTCTTCCAGAAAATAGAGAAAAGTGAAATACTTCCTAACTGGTTTTATAAGGCCAGCATAACCTGCTATATAATATTAGCAAAAAATCCAATGATAAAGAAATGATTACATATTATGACGTGTGGTATATTCTAGGAATGAAGATTGTTTAATATTAAAAAATCAGTTATTTCCACATTACAGATTATAGGACAAAAACCATATGAGCATGTACACAGGTGTAGAAAAAACGTTTCATAAAATTCAACACCCACTAAACTCACAAAACTAGAAATAGAAAGGAGTATCTTCATCTGTGAAAAGATATCTGTTAAAAACACACAGATATAATATTTAATAGCAAAATAGTGGATGCTCTCCTCCTGGATTAAGGCACAAGACAAGATGTTCTCTATCACCATTTCTACTCAACAGTGTACTGGCAGTCCTATCCAATGCAAGAAAGCCAGAGAAAAACAAAAAATGTGGAGATTTAAAGGGAAAAGTAAAACTGCCATTATTCACAGATGACATGATTGTGTATGCATATGATCCAAAGTAATCTACAAATAAAATCTTACAATTAATAAGTGAATATCCAAGGTCTCCAGATGAAGGGCCAATATAGTAGCAATCAGCAGTTGGAAACTGCAATCTAAAAATTCCATGTACCATAGCACCAAGTAACATCAGATGTCATCTGTCATTTAGTAACTGACAGAACAACTGGACAAACAAACACAGTAAGGATATAAAGGATCTAAATAACACTATCACACCAATGATTTCATTAATAATCATAAATAATACGCCAAACTGCAGAATATACCTTATTATTAAGGTCACATGGAACGTCAACCAAGACAGACCACATGCTGGCCCATAAAATAAGTCACAATAAATCACAAAGATTAAAATCTTAAAGAGCATGTTCTCTGACCATAGTGAAATAAATTAGAAATCCATATAATAAGAAATCTAGAAAAGCCCAAAATATTTGGAAATTAAGCAGCATACATATGAATAATCCATGGGTCAACAGAAGAAACCAAAGAGATATTTCTTTTAATTTCAAATTGAATGATAATGGAAATGTACTGCTATGGTCTGAATGTCTGCATCCCCCCAAAATTCATGTGTTGAAATCCTACACCAAGGTGATAGTGTTAGCAAGCGGAGCTTGAGGTGGAGATTAGATCGTTAGAGCAGAGCCCTCATGATGGAAAAATGCCCTTATAAAAGAGACCCCAGAGAGATCCCTGACCCATCCACCATGTGAGGACACAATGAAAAGACACCAAACACTGAATCTGTCGGCACTGTGATCTTGGACTTCCTAGCCTCCAGAACTATGAGAAATTAATGTTTGTTGTTTATAAGGCACACAGTTTAAAGGTAATTTTGCTACAACAACCTGAACAGACTAAGACACATATATTAAAATTTGGGGGATGCAGATAAAGCAGACTTAGAGAAATCAATGCTTTCAATGCTTATGTTAGAATGGAAGAAAAAGTTAACGCCAATGATCTAAACTTCCAACTTAAGCTACAATTTAAAAATAAAGGAAAAGCAAATTAAAGTCAAAGTAAGGAAATATTAAAAATATAAACATAAATCGGTGAACAACAGAAACAATAGAAAAGGTTAACAAAGACAAAAGTTGGTTCTTTGAAAAAATTGATAGAATTGTTAAATTCCTAGCAAGATTTAGCAAGAGAAATAGAAAGAAAACATAAGACTATCAATATTAGAAATAAAAAAGAGGACCTATTACAAGATCACACGAATGTTAAAAAGATTAAATAGGGGCCAGCCTGGTGGTGCAGCTGTTAAGTGCACACGTTCTGCCTCAGCAGCCTGGGGTTCACCGGTTTGGATCCCAGGTGCAGATGATGTGGATTAAGGCTGCCCCAGCTAGAGAAACCCAAGGTGACCTGGCCTACATGCCAAACTATATGACCCAGTGGACTTTTTTTATGGTATGAATTAGGGCTGCCCCAGGGAGAGAAGCCCAGGGCATCCTCACCTACATGCCGATCTATATGGCCAGATTTGTATCTAAAGTTATATGACCGCACAATAACCAGACCCCATCTGCACTGAAATCATTTAATGACTTTTTACATCATCTTTTCTTTTCTCCAATAAAAATAAGTCACATACCCATGCCTTATAAAATTAGCCCTCACCCTCAACTCGGGGCAGCAGCAGGAGCTCTGACTGCCCGTGGGCCCTGTCCCCATGCCAGTGGGGGCAGCAGAAGCAGTGGCAGCAGAAGCTCTGACTGCCCATGGGTCCTGTCCCCATGCTATTCCACACTATTCTCTAAATAAAAGAGCACTACTGCCAGATCTTCAGAGTCTAAGAAATCTTTCTTTTGACTCCTCGGCTCACCGACCCCACATCACAGACATGGCACCACTTGGCAAGCCATGCCGTGGTAGGCGTCCCACATATAAAGTGGAGGAAGGTGGGCATGGGTGTTAGCTCAGGGCCAGTCTTCCTAAAAAGAAAAAAAAAGATTAAATAGAAGACCATGACCAACTTTATGCCAATACATTTGATAACTTTTATGAAATGGACAAACTCCTTTAAGGCATTACTTACCAAAACTGACACAAGAGAAAATAAAAAATGTACTATATATAATAAATTTGTTACCAAAAACCTTCCCACAAAGAAAATTCCACTCCTAAATTGTTTCACCGTGAATCCTGTCAAATGTGAAAGGAAGTGTGAGAGATCAGAATTGGCCACCCCAAAATGTGTTTCTTTGGCTTGATTATT
The DNA here is from genome assembly GCF_021613505.1 of Equus quagga. Classification (NCBI taxonomy): domain Eukaryota; kingdom Metazoa; phylum Chordata; class Mammalia; order Perissodactyla; family Equidae; genus Equus; species Equus quagga. Next base: position 41,102,794 of record NC_060287.1, on the reverse strand, counting down.
TTTAACGGCGGGAGACTCTGAAAGAAACTTGACCTTTCCCCTAATTGCCTAAAAGAATTTAAGATAGAAGGCCTGACCCCGGGACAGGCCATCATCCTAGATAACTCTGGGGGTCAGTAGACTGAGAGGGTCCTTGCTAAGCCAATTCTTATCAAAGTTCTGTCTCTTGGTCACATTGTCTATAGAGGGCCCAACAAACACTTGTTGAACAAACATTTACATTTCTATCTCCATGGAAATTGCCTTCCTCCCCTTTGAAGCCTCAAACCACTACGCCAACATTCTCCTTTGTCTTTAGCTGAAAATGGTATTTAAGGTGGCGACTTTGGCCATTAATGAATTACTCAGTTTTTCTGGGTCTCTCCCATGTCTATGTGTTATTAAACTTTGTTTGGTTTTCTCCTGTTATTCTGTCTCATGTCAATTTAATTCTTAGACCAGCCAGAAGGACCTAGAGAGTAGAGGAATTGTTTTCCTCCCCTCCAGAAGAAATAACACCAATATTACTAAAATTTAAAGAAAATAGGGGATGGACACTTCCCAATTTGTTTTATGAGACAAACATAACTCTGATACAAACACCTGACAAATACAAGAAAAGAATATTAAAGACCCATATCTTCATAAAAATAGATGCAAAAACCCTTAACAAAATATTAGCAAATCAAACCCAACAATATGCACAGAGGGTAATACATTATGGCCAAGTTGAGTTTATCCCAGTAGTGTAAAATTGGTCTAACACTTTGGTTCTTTGAAAAAATTAATAGAATAAAAAATCAATGTAATTCACTATTTAAACAGAATAAAGGAAAAAAATCATATGATCATTTCAATAAATTTTTTAAAAGAGTTGACAAAATAATACCCAGTCATAATTTCTTTTTAATATCAGCAAAAATAGAACATCTTATATCTGTAAAAGGCATCTATCAAAAACTCTATCACTAAAATCATGCTTAATGATGTTATATTGAAAGCTTTTTTTGGAAGCAAGGCAAATGTATCCACTTTTACCACTTCTATTCAACATTTTATAAGAAATCCTGGCCAATACAATAAGGCAAGTAAAGCAACAAATAAATATAAGGAATAACTATTAGAAAGGAAGAAATAAAATTATGTATATTCACAGAAAATTAGATTGTTTGCGTAGAATAGCCTAACAAGTCTACAAAACAACTACTAGAACAAATAAGTGAATTTAGCAAGATTGTGGAATACAAGATCAACATAGAGAAATAAGTGTATTTCTATTTATTAGGAGCAAAACATTGAAAATGAACTTTTTTAAAAACCCATTTATAATAGCACTGTAGGGTAAGCACCTGACAATTAGCTTTTTTGATTATAAGTACCTGACATTAAGCTTTTGATTGCTGAGGCATCCACTTCAATAAACGAATAAACACATTGCCAGCTACACAACTAGATAAAGAGCCAGTCCACCCTACCCATAAAGCTCCCTTTTTTAGAAAGCCCTGGGTAACCTAGATAACTGACCTTTTGACCACTTGTTTTTCCCTTCCTGCACTTTAATTGCACCTCTTAGGTTTTAAATTCACCAATAAAGAGTGAACCCATGAAACTCTAGGCACCCTCCCTTCACCCCAATACAGGCAGAACCTCAGGCATGTGCTCATGCCCGCACTCTCTCTCTACCTGCGACCTTGCTGTGTGGCCCCAGGCATGTGTGTACCCTCTAGGACTTGTGAGTAATAAACCTTGTCTTTTCAAATTTCTGCTATAGTTGTTGCTGAGGTCTGTCTTGCAATCATAATAAGAACCATGAGGGCCAGTCCAAACACAACACTGGAAATGTCTGTAGGGACTCTCTACAAATAGTAGAGGCCCAGGTGAGTGCCCCCAGGCATTTCTAGTGGATGGCATCAGTATCCACAGGCTGAGACAGACCCAGAACAAGTATCAACATAAAATGCTCCAGAATAAATTTAACTAAAATATGTGCAAGACTTTATACTAAAACTGTATCTAAAATGCTGAGAGAAACTTTAAAATATCTAAATAAACGGTGAGAGATCTCATGTCCATACTGGAAATTCAATATATTTAAGAAGTCAATTTTCCACAACAATCCCAATCATAATCCCAATAGGATTTTTTCCTAGAAACTGACAAACTGCTTCCAAAATGCATAGAGCAATGCACAGGACCTAGAGTAGCAGGACAATTTTAAAAGAAAATGACAACATCGTAAGACAGACAGTCTCCGACTTCAATAATCATTACACAGATACAATAATCAAGACAATGCGGTATTGTCAAAATAACAGGCAAAGAGAGCAATGGAACAGGAAATAAAGTCCAGAAGTAGACCCAAGCTTTTATAGTCATTGATCTCCAACAAAGGCGCCCAAGCAGTTTGACGGGGGGTGAGGAAAGTCTTTTCAAAAGATGGGAGGCAAGAACTGGATATTTGTTTAGAAACAACGAACCTAGATGCCTACCTTATACACTATACAAAAGCTTATTTGGGATGGATCACAGAAGTCCATGTAAAAGCTAAAACTTTAAAGCTAGAGGCAGGAGCTTTCCTTAGATGTAAAAAGCACTAACAACAAAATTAGAAATTGGTATATTAGCCTGGGGTCCGCAAACATTTCCTATAAAGGGCCAGACAGTAACTACTTTAAGCTTTGCAGGCAGTCTCAGTCAGAACTACTCCACCCTGCAGTTGTAGCATGAAAACAGCCATAAACAACACGTGAATGAATGGATGCAGCTGTGTTTCAATACAACTTTTATTTACAAACCCAGTTTGCTGTATTAGATCATCAAAATTTAAGACTCTGCTCATCAAAATTAAGAAATTAAGAAAACAAATTAAGAAAACAAATAGGTGAACCATAGACTGGGAAAAAAGCATTTGCAAAACATCTGCCTACCAAAAGATTTGTATACCAAATACATAAGACTTCTAAAACTCAACAACTAAATTAAAAAGCAAACAAACAAATAAATAAATAGAAATGGGCAAATGACTTGAACAGACATTTCATGAAAAAAGATATACAAATAGTCCATAAGTATATGAAAAAATTCCTCAACATCATTGATCACTGGAGAAATGAAAATTAAAACCCCAATGAGATACCTTTACACAGAACGGCTAAAATTAAAAAGACTACACTCAAATGTTGACATGGATGTGGAGCAACCAGAATTATCATACATTGCTGAGAGAGTATAAAATATTACATCCACTATGGAAAAATGTTTGGCCTTTTCTAATAAAGTTAAACATGTTATATGTGTCTGCCTGGGCTGTCATAACAAAATACTGCAGCCTGGATGGCTTAAACAATAGATGCTTATTTTCTCACAGTTCTGGAGGCTAGAAGTCCATGATCGAGGTGCCAGTAAATTCAGTTTCTGGTGAGAGCTCTCCTGCTCACGTGTAGATGGCCGCCTTCTCACTGTGTCCTCACATAACAGAAAAAGAGAGAAAGCTCTGGTGTCTCTTCCTCTTCTTATAAGGACATCAGTCCTATCAGATTAGGGTCCTACCTTTATGACCTCATTTAACCTTAATTACCTCCCTCAAGGCCCTATCTCCAAATATGCTCACACTGGGGGTTGCAGCTTCAACATATGAATATTGAGGGGACACAATTCAGTCCACAACACTTATAGCTACCCTAAGGCCCAGAAGAAGAATTCCAAGGCATTTGTCCAAGAGAAATAAAACATATGTCCAAAAAAATGCCTTAGCCAAAAGTGTTCATAGCATTTTATTTGTAAAAGCAAAAAAGTTGGTACTATTCCAAATATCAGTCACCAGGAGAATGGATATACAAATTGTGGTATATTCCTACAGTGGAACACCACTTAGGAAATTTATATTGGTAAAAGCACTACCAGCATGGCCTAAGAGGGACTGAGAGGGTTCAAAATGAAACAAGGCCTATGTCTGTGGACCTCCAACTTTGTATGGACCATAATCACGCTCAGGAAGCCACTCAGCGGCAAACATGGACCACTTCTTATGGAAAAGAAAGGACATCTCATGGGCAGAGACTAGCGCTCTGAAAACAGTGGACTGTGGTGCCACTCCCAGGGAGTGATGGAGAACAGCGGATTGGTGAGCCACTTGTAGCAAGCAGAACCAGGCTCTAATCTAAACACATTTCCTGCCCTGGTCCAGGAGACCCTGGGAACATTGTGTGCGAGATTTCAGGATTGTAGTGAACCAGTAATAACTATGTGCTTTATATTACGCACCTTTCAGAATGAGAGTATCTGTTGTGTTTATCTTCCCATCTCACCAGCATAAGCTGGATGTGTGTGCAGAGGACAGATGGCTTCTAGGTTCACAGGACACTCAAACAAGAAGAGATGCACCAAGGGAGTCTCAGCTGCTTCTAGACCTGATTTAAATCATGACGTCCTGAGCTTCAAGCCTGATGCCATAACTGGATGAGAGTTTTAGGGGTCCTGGGATAGGATGAGCTTTGTGTTTGAGGCAAATATTTTGTGTCCAGAGGACTAAGAATGGGAGATGGCAAAAACAGCCATAATACCCTACAGTTTTTCCCAGTGAGACATGGACCCTTTGAATCTGGGCTGGTCTCATGATGTACCTACAGAAGTAGCAAAAGTGATCTTATGCCATTTCCGAGCATAGGATTCAAAAGGCCATTCAGTTTCCATTCTCATACTCTTGAAACCTGCACCAGCAGGTGAAAAGGCCTAGGTGAACCTGCTGGACGATGAGAGACCTATGGCTAAGTCACACACATATACACAGGCACACACACAGAAATACACACACATGCGCAGGAACACACACGCAACATACAGAAACATGTGTGCACGCACACATGCATGTATACATACATACATGCGTGCACATAAACACATATATACGTGCATAAACAAACACACATACCCATCACACACACGTACACGCTTAACAACCAACCACTTCCAGAAGCAGAGCCACCTAGTTGACCAGTAGTAACTATAGACATGTGAGTGAGTCCAGATGAAGCCAGTGTTAGAACTCCCTAGCTGAACAAATCCCAAACAGCCAATGTACAGAATCATGAGCTAAATAAATGATTGTTGTTTTAAAACACAATTTTGGGACAGTTTGACATGCAGCAAAGGCTAATTGATACACCGAGGAATGCTAATGAAAACCACAATGAGATACCACCACGCAACCATCAGAATGGATAAATTTTAAAAGACTGAAAGCACTTACTGTTGGTGAGTACCTTGAGCGATTAGAGTTCTCATACACTGCTGGTATGATTATGTTAGAAAACCATGTGGCAGTTTCTAGCAAAGTTAAACGTATGCCTATCCTACAATTCAACAAATCCACTAATAGGTATATACCCTACCCCCTCCAAAGAAAATTGCATATGTCCATCAAAACATAAGTACAGGAAAGGTTCATAGTGGAGGGAATAGGCGTGAAGGAGTCTTCTGGGATCCTGGAATGTTCTATATCTTCAAATGTATAAAAATTTGTATAACTGTGGAATTACGATAAAAATTATGTAATTTACACAATGTAAAATTTACCTCAATTGAAATGAATCTTTACAATGTCTTTAAAAAGATTTGTGTCCTCTACTGTTTATAAATAATTTGTGGCTAGTGGGTGAACTGTGGTGGTTTTTTAAAATGGCTGTAAATTCTTTGATATCCTTCCCATCAGGAAATAGGGTCCACATTCCCTCTCCTCGTATCTGGGTGTGCATGTATCTGCTTTAACCAATAGGATACCAGACCAGTAGTGACTTCCAAGGCCAGCTCACAAGAGGCCATGTAGCGTCCTCTGGGTCTCCTGGAATGCTTGCTCTCAGGTCACCCCGACAGAGCCCAGTCACTGTAAAAGCCCAAGCCACCCAGGGACACCATAACTAGCACTACAGACATCAGTCCCAGCTGAGCCCAGCCTTCAAGTCATCCCTGACTAGGTGCCAGACATGTGACTGAGGAGGCCTCCAATGATCCCACCCCCATCATTGAGCCATTCGGCTGTTCCAGTCTTCCCAGCTGAGGCCCAGACATTGTGGAGCTGAGCCAGACAGTTGCCCTATGCCCTGACCTGCTGTGCTGGTGAGAATAAGAAAGTGGTTGAGATTTTTTTGATATTAACTGGTGGCTTCTTGTGGAACAGAACTTCGTACTTTGAATTAGGATGCTGCCATAACAAAAGCCTAACACCTGTTGCATTAGCTTGGGCCTAGGCAACAGGTAGAGGCTGGAAGGGCCTTTCAGACCCTGTTGGTGGGAGACAGGACTGAGGAGGCTGTCAGCAAAGGCCCAGGGAAAAGAAAGGAAATGTCATTGAAAGCCTCTTGTTATTCAGTGGTATAAAGTCTGGCACCATGGTTGCCTGCATGGGAGTGTAAGTAGAAACCATCCCAATTAACTGATAGAGCTGGTGAGGAGATTTCCAGGAAGAGTGTCAAAAGTGTCAACAGGTGTCTGGTAACTGCACAATAGTTAGAGAGAGAGGAGCTAAAGAAGGAAGTATTCAGGGGATGGCCCCGTGACCAAGTGGTTAAAGTTTCATGCTCCACTTCAGTGGCCCGGGTTCGCAGGTTCAGATCCCGGGCATGGACCTACTCCACTCGTCAGCCATGCTGTGGCAGTGTCCCACATACAAAAAAAAATCAAGGAAGATTGTCACAGATGTTAGCTTAGGGCTAGCCTTCCTCAAGCAAAAAAATAAGAGGAAGATTGGCAACAGATGTTAGCTCAGGGCGAATCTACCTCACCAATAAATAAATAAATAAATAAATAAATAAGTATTCAATTTTCAAAAGAACTATAAAGGAGCCAGGATTGACTGGGCCAAAAATGAAACTATTTTTCATCCCCAGCATCTCTCAGCAGAAGATTCTCAAAGAGAGAAAGAGCTCAGGGCAAAGATGGACCCCATGGCACTGTTGGGAAAATGGTTTCAGAGTGAAAGTAGCCAAGGGAGGGATTGTAAGACAGTCTGTTAAGACTCCAACAGGGTTTAATTGGTGCCTCACAGATGGCCAAAGGCCTTCTGTGGAACTTGTGCATGCACCTCTCACACCTTCTTGAGTAAATAGGCCTTCTAATAACCTGAGCGTCTCCTGGGCCTTCTGGAAGCCCCAGTGGGGTAGGCCAAAACCATTCCAGGTACACCAAGGTGCATCCAGAAGCATGGTGTGAGAGCCTCCTCAAGAAATCTTGAAAAAAGTTTCAATATATTAAGAATGCATCAGTTGAGCTAGTGATATAAAAATATTACAAAGACACATTTAGAAGTCTAAGGAAAGATAATTTTAGATGTTTAACAAACAGTGCTAATACACACATTATAAGAATTATACCAACTTATTCAATTTTATTGTGGAGGCTACTTTAAGTTCTAATTTCCAAAAATAGTTCATTCTTCCTATAATTTTACCTACGCATCCTTTACATCATTATTATATTAGCACTCAATTGAACAACTAGATAATAAATATACCTGTGGATATATTTCAGTGACACTAAAATTTTAAATATAGTGCCAACCCTTTACAATGTCTTTAACTTAAAGTTTGTTTTTAAAAAGCAAAAAATACTACTGTCCTGCAGTAGAAAAACTACTGGGAATTAGGCTTCTGATTTACATGTCCTTCTCTTTCATATTCTCTGCTGTGTTTGGTACATTCTTTCTTTAAATCTGTAAATAAGTTAACTCATCCCACCTCCTGGATCACTCTTGTTGGAGATAGTTCAGTTCCACACAGGCATTTTTTAAATCGAGCTGTATCAATCTTCATGAGTTAAATAATTTTAACAGTCCACTGATTAGGTTTTCGCTGTTGTTCATTTGGCCTAATGTGGTTGAATACTGTGTGCTGCTCTGGGCCCACAATGGGACGAAGTCACAAAAATGTGTGAAGCCTACAAAGTAGTTAAATTAAAAAAAAATGTTCCCACTGAGTAAAAAACCAAATAGGCTAATTTGGTGATTTTTTTTAACTTTAAACCTGACAAGATTTTAGGGCAAATTTCCAAGAGTCCTTAAACGTTATAAAAAGTATAAACAAAGTATTTGTGGCAGAGTTCTACCAAGAGGAAAACTCCTCATTTTCCTGTTGATGTCTTTCCCTGGCACCAATTCAACACGTCATCTCACATCTCACCGAGACCAGTTCCTGGGCAACAAACCTCACACACACAAAGCAGGCTGAGGAAAGTAGTTTTTTGTGGGGTGTGCTCATTCTGCTCCAACCTCCAGCTCCTTCTCAAAATACGAAAAAAAAGTCGAAAAACAAAAACAAAAACAAAAGCCCTGTTGTTTTGAGCTGGCCCCTAACGTTGCCATGGATCCAAAGCAAACCCCAGCACGGGGGCAGATGCCAGCTCTGCTCACGCTGGGCTTGCCCTTCTGCGAGGGAGCACCGACTTTGGAATGACTGGCTAGAAACCAAATGGATTCATGGCATTTGATGGGGTATAAAAAAATAAAATGTGATACCCATGAAAGACAGATACTCTATCACAACTTGCCAAATTGGGAGCCTACTGGACTCAAAGTATTCTAAATTAGCCAATGAGTTCACTCTGCACTTCTGGACCCTAATCTACTGGCTCAAAAAGAATCTCTATCCTTCTGTTCTTTGCTTTGCTTTGTCTGCCTTCTGTACCAGGGGTTCACCAGACAGTTTCAGGTTCTTTTGATAGACAAGAATAGGAACTTTTATGATAATAATAATGACCATTAATTAAGTGCATTAGGCACTTCATACTATATATACATGAGCACATGTTTGTGTGTGCAAAATTTCATTTACTCCTCCAACAATCCTCTGAGGGGGTACTGCTTTTCCCCTCTTTTACTGAGGATGAGAAAGGTTAAGTCATCTGATGAAGGTCTCTCCACAGCAGGATTTGAACCCAGCTCCAAGACTCCAGCCCCTCAACCCATGGCCGCCTGCTGGCTGGTGGCAGCATTCTTTGTAACAGGGAGGGCAATTAATTCTCATTGCCTTGACACTTGCATTCACTACAACAGAAGCCTTTTGTCCCTTCTCCCACATCCCTCTAGAACACAGGCGTCCTTTTCTCTCTATGGACATGGGTCACTGTAACCAACCTCGTGAGCAGCTTGGTGGCGGATGGCACTGTCCTTTGTGCGAGAGAACAATGTCACTGCCCAAGGCCCTTCTTCCTGGAAAACTCAAGCCAGAACGACTCTTCCCGAACCCTGAGCAGACTCAGCTAGGCTTGGGTCTGGTTACTGAATTAATTGGTGCTAAGGGTTTGCTGAGTGGATGAAGAGTGGGCTGAAGGGAGGAGGATCTAGGTGATGGAAGAAGACCTTGGTAGAACCTTTGTGCGTCCGAAAGAGGTGCCTGTTGATCCGCCAGATCTCCATCCACTGCTTGGGTGGAGAAGCACTCTCGCCTGGGATGTGGACCTCTTCCTTACCATAACCAATGCTGGAACCTCCACTCTTGGAGCCTACCTCCCTCAGCCAGCAGACTGTCATCAATAGGTCACACAAGATGCCTCTGGCACCAAGAGGTGCTGTGGACTAGGCGCAGTAGGTTCTGAGCCTCCTCACTCCCTCCCGATTACCCCCAAAGATTTGCAGATTGAAATGCTGGGCATTTCTCAACAATGCCATGACCACTAACCCAGTGGATGGCTCTTGGTTATAGAGACAGTAAAACCAGAGGAGTCGCTTCATTGTTATTCACAGTAGACACTTTTCTTCCAGGTGTCACACTCAGCAGTCCCTTGGTCTCAGCTTCCTGGAAAACACCTGTAGTGATTGCCATCCAACAACCAGCTCCTTGTTGGTACTCTGTCTCCCTAAGCTCTTTTATTATTCGGGCAATAGTACATATTCCTTTTATAGTTCGGCTGATTATATTTACAATGTCTTATTACATCGTGTGACATTGTGATATAACAAGAAATATATATTTGGTCTTTGTCCCCCGTTCCTGGCATAGAGTTCTAAAACTTGTGTAATTTCCTGAGGAAGAGGGGAGAGGGGAGCATCTTTTGTTATTCATAATAAACTCCTTCCAAGAATGCCTGAGATTACGCTAATGAGGTGAATCTGTGGGCCCCTAGAAAGCTTCAGGAAGGGGGCTGGTCACCAGAGGAACCAACTGTGTGATTAGAGGGTTGAAACTTTCAGCCCCACCTCCAATTTCAGGGATGGAGGAGGGAGTGGAGATTGAGTTAATCACTAATGGCCAAAGATTTACTCAATCATGCCTGTGTGATGGAACCTCCATGAAAACTCAAAAAGATGGAGTTCAGAGAACTTCCAGGTTGGTGAATACGTGGAGGTGCTGGGAGGGTGGTGCACTTGAAGAGAGCATGGAAGCTCCAAGCCTCTTCCCACATACCTTGCCCTATGCATCTCTTCCATCTGTCTGTTCCCGAGTTGTATGCTTTATAATAAACCAATAATAGTAAGTTAACTGTTTTTCTGAGTTCTGTGAGCTGTTCTAGCAAATTATCAAACCTGAGGAAGGCGTCGTGGGAAGCCCCAATTTATAGGTGGTTGGTCAGAAGTAAATGTGACCCAAGGCTGGTGGGCGGGTACACAGAGGGTGTTGGGGTGCCACTGTGGGTATGAGCCCAGGCTGTCCAGTGACTGCACCAGGAAGGTCACGGTAAACAACCTCCAGGGCATAAGCAGGCTGAGGCCAGTGGGTGCATGTGCACCGGCAGTGGGGACTGCTGTGAAAGAAAGTTCTCAAGTGCGCAGTGTCCATGTTAGGAAAACCAGAGTGAGGTGACCACAGGCCCAGGCCAAGCTGCAAGGTCACCAAGGGCTGACCTCTCTGGACATGTGGCTGGAGCAGAGCACCATCAGATGCTGTGAAGGACTGTGAAGCAGGAGTGAGAAAAAGCAAGACCTCGCCACCAGAAGCAGGAAGAGAAGCCCCTTCCTCCTGCAGTGCCCTTCTAACACCCTCAGTACAAACTGAAAATCACGCACACTGTAAGGAGGCATGATTAGAGAGTCTAGTCCATGAATGTGGTGAAAGTACAGAAGCAGAGAAGCAGACCTGAGAGGCAATAAATGGGTAACAGACACAGTCCACAAATTTGGCTACTCAGCATCCATCAGCAACATTCTACACACATTTGGACTCCCTTACAACAACTAAATCATTCTATATTTCTACCTAAAAAGACACAGCTATCTTTGTCACAAGTGAAGTAGTGCCTACCCTTCTCCAAATAAGAAGATACACAGTTCCAATAGTCATTGTGCCCATTACTGGCTATATTAATTACTCCTCAAATAATGGTTGCACTGAAAATTCGGTTACCTAAAGATTAAACTGAAATGCTAACCTCCAACAACTTGTTTATAAAATAAAAATTGTGAAGAAGAGAGAAGAAAATGGTTAATAAATAAACACATGAATATAACAAGCAAAAAACATACAAACCTGTTATAGTCCTCATTTACACAACTGGTCAGGAGTTCATAGTTGACATCTGTGGCTTCCTTCTTCAACTATCCATTCGATGTCTCCCTTGCCCTCAGCAAGAACCTCCTCTGGGTTCCATATTGGATAGAGGGACCCAAATCTTCACTCCTCAAGGGCCTAAGTCCTCAATAGTCCTGCTTTATTTTTATTTTTTTTGGTTGCTATAGTTTCTCATTAACCTTTACCACTGGTCATGGAAGTATTAAGAGATGCCTCAGAGAACCTCCAGGTTCCATAATCCTCCTTGCTTCTATGGTGGAGCAATAACACAACTTCCCCCTTGGTAATGGGGATCAATCATGAAAACCAGTAGATTAACCGTTTTTTGCATAAGGAGCCCAAAGTAGCCGGGTAGCAGTCTCAGCTTCCAATTCAGTGGGCCCATTGCTATGACCCCTGGTGGAAGCATCCCCTCTGGAGACTAAGATCTCCAAACTATCTCAAAGTTGCCAGAACAAGAAACAAAAATTCTGCAAATAGGTTATTAAGTGTACTTCCAATTCTTGATTCCCAGACCCATGAATTCTGGCTATGGAGGACACGGCACCATACAAGGGTTCCTGATTCAAAGTATATATTGTATCCTGTAATACAGAGCCCCATTCTTTCAGGATGTTGTCTCCCAACTGGCACTATAACTGACTCTTCAGGAAGCTATTCCACCCTTCAACTGGGTCGGCCACTTCTAAGTTATGGGATGTGTGATAAGACCAGTTAATTTAATGGGCATGAGCCTATTCCTGCACTTTCTTTGCTGTGAAATGAGTTCCTTGATCAGATGCAATGCTGTCCAGAATGCCATTACAGCAGCTAAGGCTTTTGTGAGGTCATGGATGTTGGTTTTGGCAGAAGCAGTACCCATAGGGAAGTCAAATCCATATTCAGAACATATGTCTATTCCAGGGAGGACAGATCTCGGCCCCTTCTATGATGAAAGAGGTCCAAAATAATCAACCTGCCACCATGCATCTGGCTGGTCACCACAGGAATCAGTGTTGGTCCTGGCTGTTGGCAGATCAGGCACTCAGCAGCAGCAGTAGCCAGGTCAGCTTTGGTGAGGGGAAGTCCATGTTGTTGAGCACATGCATGCCTCCATCCTTGCCACATAGCCACTTTGTTCATGGACACATTAAGCAAGGTCTGGAGTGGCTGCAGTAAGAGCTGGCTGACACCCACAAGGTTGATCATTTTCCACCGCGATAGTTAAGAGCCTGTTCCACAGTGCATGCCGACTGGCAGGCATTCAGTCGGAACACAAATGTATTCACAAACCATGCTCATTCAGTGAGGTCCATCCACATGCCTCTTCCAGAGCCTTGCTTGTCACCAATTTTCCAATCCTGTTCCTTCCAACTTGCTGACCAATCAAATCATTAGGAACCACCCATGAATTAATCGAGATCCATACTCTGGCCACTTCTCACTCCAGACATAATGGACAACCAAATGTACTGCTGAAACCTCTGTCCATGAGAGGATTCCCCTTCACTACTGTCCCTCAGATTAACCCTTGAGTGGGCTGTAGTGCTGTATCTGTCCACTTCAGGGTGACACTAGCATATCATGCAGACCCACCTGTAAAGCAGGCTCAAGTTTTTTCTTCCACAGTCAACAGGTTCTAAGAAATACCCTAGGAGGCCACAGACATGGATTGAGGGGAGGCGATGGAACAGGAATTGGGGTCCACGAAGTCTGAGCCACTTACTCCTTTCCTAGACATTTTAATTTGATGATACAGTGTTGTTACACACACCCAACTTTATGGCTAGGTGGGTCAGACAACAATAGGGCTGCATGGTCTCCCCAAGTCCCGGGGATAGGTGTTCAGTCCCTACTAAGGCCTATTAGCAAGCCAGAAGCTCTTCTCAAAATGAGAACCGTTAGCGGCCAAAGAGGACACAGGCTTGCTCCAAAATCCTAGAGGTCTGTGCAGGGATTCTCCTACTGGTGCTTGTCAGAGGGTCCATACTGCATCCCAGAGTGCAACAGACACTTTGAATATCATCAGATCTGCTGGATGCTAAGGACCAATGGTAAAGTAGCTTTCACAGCAGCCTAAACCTGCTCTGGTCCCCACTTGAAACTGCCAGCCTCATGGGTTGAAGTAGCACATGCAAATATAGTATATTCATATCTGAAATTCCCAAACCCCGACTAAATGCTGTGCTTCTTTTCCTGGCAGGCAGTGCAAGATGTAGCAATTTGTCTCTCACTTGAAGGGGATATTTCAAAATGTTCCAGACCACTCAACTCCCAGAAACTTCACTGAGGTGGTGGGCCCCTAAATCGTTGTGTAGCTTATCTCTCATTCTCTAGTTTGCATATGTCTTACTAAGTCATCCAAAGTACTTGCCACTTCCTTCTTATCAGACCCAATCAGAACACTATCATCAATAGAGTGACCAGTGTGATGCTCTGTGGACTGCTGAGATGACGAAGATCTCTGCAGACAATAAGATGGCAAGGAGCAGGAGACCTGACATGTCCTTGAGGCGACACTATAAGGGTACACCTTTGGCCCTGACAGGTAAAAAAGTGCTTCTGGTGGTCTTTGAAAATTGGTTTAGAGAAAAGGTGTTAGTCAGATCAGTAGCTGCGTACCAAGTGCCAGGGGCTGTGTTGATTTTCTCCAGTGGTGATACCTCATCTGGCACAGCAACTGCAGTTGAAGTCACGAGCTGATATCTTTACGACAGTCCACAGTCATTCTCCATAATCCACGCAACTTCTGCACAGGCCAAATTGGCAAGTTAAATGGGTTTATAATACGTATCACCACCCCTGCTGATGTCAATTCTTTGATGGAAGCATTAATCTCGGAAATTCTCCCATGGGTGCCGCATTGCTTCTGGTTTCCTGTCATGATAAGAAGGGGAGTTTCTAGGGACTTTAATCTAGCTTTTCCTATCATAATGGCCCAAACCCCACATATAAGAGAGGCAGTGAGGGAACTCTGCCAGTGGCCAAGTATGTATGTTTTGATTACACATTCAGGAGATGAAGAAATAACTACAGGAAAAAAATCTGTGCACAACCCTGGCCCACTGTGAGTTGGTAAGTTAAGACTGTCAACTGAAATCCCTACCTTGACCAGTGGGCCATTTTGTGGCCCCAGGAATGAGCATCAACTCAGAGCCTATATCTAATAGTCCCTAGAGAGATCTGGGTATTTCCTTCTCCCCACTACATGGTCGTATTAGTAAGTGTCTGCAGCTCAGGTGGGGAGGGTGTGGAGAAGACTCATGTGTGTATACTGGCAGCAGTGCAGGGTCTCTCTCAAGGGGGCCTGCCTCCCCTTCAATCAAGAGGCTCTGGGTCCCACCCAACTTAGGTCTGGAAACTTAGAGAGAGGCTGTGATTCTCCACTGTGGTGATTCAAGTCAGGTTTTGGCTACTAGACCTAGAGTTTTTCCTGTTGTGTGGGTTAAGGACTACCTGAGGCGGCAATCCATCTGTCTCATTCTTGGGTACACTGTAATCAGTGAGCCACTGCCTAAAATCTCTGTGGACTAAGGCATTCTGATTTCTGGTACGTCCCTCTGACCTTCACAGTGGACACACCCACCCAGTCTGATGGTTGAGTGCAGTCATTCAGCTCTACTACCCTGAAATCCCATGATCCCCGTTGAAATCAGGGAGCCTATTTCAATGGTAGCATCCCATATGGTCATACGTAGACTACAAAGAGCTTCCTGGGTGTCCCACGCAATAACATATTTCTAGTTGCTTCAATGTAGGGCCCTCCTGTGGAATACGGTTAGAGGGAGGGAGTGAACGTGCAAGTCACACATGACTAGATCAGGGCATCTAGTCTGATGACAGGAGACTCAAAACTGGGGTGTCAGGAGAAGGAGCCAGGGTAATCTGGAAGTGTGAAAGTTGAGAAGGACTTCTGGGCCCAGACAACCCTTTGAGGTGAGGCCTATGATCACTCCTCTCACAGAACAGCTTTAATTTGTCCGAAGTCACACCTCCGTCAAGTGAAGGCACTGAGATTAAGCCTTGCAGCTGTGAGTGTGGAAACTTGGAGAGGTCATATACGTCCTTCCTGTGTTCTTCGAAAGGTCTCATGTCTGTGAGCTCCTGGGGGTGGATGGGATACCATCTTGAAGGCCCCTCAGCACTTGAAAGCCCCTCTCATCCAGATGGGCAGTTTTTCTCGCAGCCTGTGAGCCCTGACACCATTCTCCCACCTCTCTGAAGAACGTCTGCCCCTGCCTGCTCCCACAGAGCCTGGAACAGAGTAGGCACATGGCACTGCACTTGGCTGTCCCAGGAGGCTGTGAGGTTTGTGTACAGAGGGCAGGCACCATGCCCACGTGTCCAGCAGTTGGATGAGTGGATTTCAAACTATTTTTTTTACCCTTGCATGAACAGGCTGAAGCTTTTTTGTGCACACTGAAGGGTAAACCCAGAGTCCAGGTTGCACTCAGGAGACATGATTACGGTGTGCAGGAGTGGCGCTCCCTCAGCCATAGCAGCTGGCACACACAACGCACCCAGCACACAGTTGCTCCTTCCTTGGACTTGGGCAAGTTCTGTGATTCACAGAGCAAGCAGGTGTCTGACCCTTCAGGAGACAGCAGCCTGTGGGGCAGCTGAGGAAGTAGGGCCAAATTACATTGCTCACGTCCCACTCATGGGGGTGTAGGGACAGGCTGACAGGTCAAGGGAGGGACAACTCAAGCCCCAAGGCTCACAGCCCCCTGATGTTTCCAGGGCATATGTCTGGGCGTTGAACAGTCAAGAATTTCCTGGTAAAACAGATGACAACAAAATAACTGTGTCCACAGACTTCCTTGTGTGTTGATCATTTTGTGGCCACTATAAACCCGAGTCAGCACAAGGGCCCTGATTCTGGTTCAGACGTCCTTTGATGAGTTTGGGCAAATGCTTTTTGTATAATTTGCCTAAAAGAATGCCTACTGTTCACGTTTCTGCTTGGAAATAGCTCAGGTAGGGTACCATTGAAGATGGGCAGTGCGGAGTCTGCACTCAGCTTTCCTGTGGCTGGTTGTGGGGCCTCAGAGAAGGGCACACCACCTCTACCTCTCTATAACACATCCAGGGTACTGTCTAACTCTGACAGTCTGTGACTGTTCACCCTGGGATGAAAGAGGCCTTGGGGTGTGCCTGCCATGTCCCCTCAATCATACTAAACAAGGATTTTTCCCTAAAAACATCAAGTTTCTATTTTGCCACACATTTCAGTTCCTGCAGAGGCTGGGCTCAGTGGCTTCTCAAGGAAGCCCTGCTTGGCTGAGAGTACTGATGTCCACAGGGCGACCTATCTGTGGGTGGGGGCCAGACCAGGGGAGAGAAGCTTAGGGCCTTTCTGTTGTCAACCCTGCATTCAGGGTTGAATCCCCTGCATTCAGCCTGTACTTGAAAGCTTCATGTTCTTGGCTGCATATCTGCCTTGTCTGAATCAATTAATCTCTCTCCTCTCCCCACCCCTAACCTTGCCTTTAGAGGAACATCAATATTCATGTATAAATTAAAAAATAGCACAAAAAGCTGACTCCCCACTTCCTGCCCCATGTGCAGTCCTGGCTCCCCCGCGAGCCCCCGGGTGGCTGTGGCTGTTGGTCAATGCAGCCCTGTGTGCAGGCCCGGCCGCCCCAGCCACCCCAACCCCCGCCCTCGGCCCCCATTGGCTGCCTCGGTCTGCAGTGAGACTGCACTGGGCCTACGCCCTGACCGCCCAGGGAGCAAGGAATAAGAGGCTTCTTCTGCCCATCACTCTTGCTACTCCAGACTCTGCAGCCAGCGGCAACGAGGAGCAGCGACGAGGAGCTGCAACCAACAACCACTGATGTGAGAGCTCAGGAAAAGCTATTCTTTTCTTTTTGGGGGCAGGGGATGGAGAAGGTGGGGCTGGGAACTGAGCAGCAGTTTAAAAAGTCCCTTTAGGATAACTGGCATCATTTCAAAAGTGTGGATCTTACTACTGTTTTGTGGACATGACCACCTCAACTCTAGATAGCTAGAGGTTCATTTTGCCTATATTTTTATTACTATAAATTGGAGAAACATCAGGTCTGGTGGCTCAGAGGTGATTGCTGACATCTCTCCAGAAGTACTACAAATACTGCTTCTCTGCAATATTTTGCAATCTTTGCTCCTTGAAGAGCAGGGATTTTGCTTCCCTGGGGGTGCTGAGAATGACGGGCAACCTGATGCTAGTTTAACTCTATCTCATAAAGAAATGTTTTCTCTTCTCGTGGCTTCTGCCCTGGCCCTTGGTACATACCTGCTTCACGGTTTTCCAGTTTCCCTCAACGGGAAATGTCAGGGTTCCCCAGGACACCATTCAGAAATTACATGACAACTGGCAGGTAAATTTACAAGTAAATTTACAATTTAAAAGTAAATACAAAATGGGTCAAAGAAATTGGCACTTATAGTGAATTTAACTTTCCTGACTCTTACAATTTCTCAGGGAGGTAGGACCCCTTCCTTAGAACACACGTGTGATGTGTCCTTCTAAGGAATTAAAGCCCCAAAGTTCTCTTGTTTTTGATATAAAAAGATTAATGCAGAACATTCACAGAATGAAGTGAAAAGGAAACATAGATATTTGATTTACATCTTTCTTAAAAAACAAGTTTTAAACCATCAATTGTTTCACAGTCAAAGTGAAGAATTTAACAGGAAAAAAATTTTTAATTAACTTGTAGTGTGTGGTTAGGAAGAAAATCACATTCTATGGAGTTTTCAAATATACAGAATATATGTTTTATGCCTTTCCTTTAAAAAAATTCCAGAAGGCATTCTTCATGAAAAAATAGTTTAGGCTCCCCTTCCCCAAATTATCACAGACTTTAAGAAGCATCAAGATGATGCAAAACTTTCCTGGGGTTTTTGTTTTGTTACTTAAAAAAAAAATTAATAATTAAAAACTTGAGCGCAAACAATAAGAAAGTATGACATACTAAAGACTTTAATCCACGTAAATGTTCTACCTACATGTGATATATCTTATTTTTAGGGATTTAAGAGCAAAACAAAGTATACTGACTACTAATAGGGTAAATTTAGCAAAGATCAGGCCAAGACAAAAATTCTCAACCCTTTTTCCTTTAGGAAATCAGAAATAAATAAAATTTTAAAAATTTTATTCCAATTTATTTTAAAGATGTGACAGACTTAACGTGGGAATGATTTTTCAATGATTAGACGTAACTTTTGAATTATCTTTAACTATGGCAGTGCAAAGATTCTTTAATGATTAGAACTCAAGGCCAAAAGTTGGTAAATTTCTCTGGCTGAGTGTCTTAGTTTTAAGAGACAATTGGCGAGCCATCCTTTGTAAAATGTGCCTAATTCACAGGATTAAATAGATATTTCCTCAGTTTGCAGGCTATGGGATAAGGTACATGTTGTGAGGGATGTAGGAAGTTTCTTTCACATTGATAAAGCAGAGAAACACTTATTCCGGCACTTGTCCATCACATTAGTGAATAAGTGCCACATCCTGATTCACTCGAGGCAGCACCTCCACGAATACTAAATACCTGGCTGTGGCTCAGCTTCTTGCCTCAGAACCAGCTTATCATGTAACCTTATAATACATTTTTGTTTCTGGTAGGTCAAAGTACCTTTCATTGATCTTTTGCAAAAAAATTTGTGGCAATTCTACTACATTTATTTTTCCAGTTGAATTTTACCGCGGTTTTTTGGTCATGTTCCTCACCCATCAAAAAAATTCCATAAGTATTTTAATTAAAAATGAGCTAAAGTTATATATTACGTCAAAGGAAAGCAAGTTCCTACATTTTATGATCCTTAGAATCTTTTCGAAGAACCTGCACTTTTCTGCTAAACTTATTCTTAAGTAATATTTGTGTTGCTATAGGAATAGGACTTTTCTACTACGTTTTCTGTTTACTGATAGAATATAGGAATACCATAGACTTTTGTATCCTCATTTGGCTCCTGGTCACCTTCTTTCTGATTAATTCTAACAGCTTACAGTTGATGCTTTGCTCACCCACACTCTGTCACTTCATCTTGGAGCCCTGCAGGGGCAGAGGGTGGCCTGCCGGTGAGGAGGCAGGAACCAACCCCTGTGCTCCTTCACTGCTCTGCCTCTGTATTTTTGCTGAAGTTTCCCATTGGCCAAAGCCAACCAGAAGCCAGAGGGCATGGGAACTTATCAGTGTGGTCCACAGGCACAGAGAAGGGAGGAGAGGGTGGAAGAATGGATTTAAGAGGCAGATGGGAGAATTTTGACAACTGTGCAAGGTCCCAGAATGCCCTTCTCTAAGCGTGAAAGAGGAGATGAGCCAAGGCCAGCCTAGCCTCCTCCTCTGGCTAGGTCTGTATAGATAACACTTTAACTGTTTTATGTACAAACAAGGCAGAAGCATGAGAAGGCATTTTTCCTTTGTGGATCCTTAGGATGTCTGAGCTGGAGAAGGCCATGGTGGCCCTCATTGATGTTTTCCATCAATATTCTGGAAGGGAGGGCGACAAGCACAAGCTGAAGAAATCCGAACTCAAAGAGCTCATCAACAATGAGCTTTCTCATTTTTTAGAGGTGAGTCTTGCTTTTTAAAATCAACTGTGTAACTACTCTCCTTTCCACTTATAAAACCACCTGCACACTTTCTCTTCTGAGCTGGCCTGAAGGTGATTCCAGTTCCATTTCAGGATTCCTAGGTTGCTTCTGAAAAGTTACTTTCACAATTGAACTCTCATTATGGAGGCTAGCTTAGATGGGCCCCATTGTTTTCGTTTTCATCTGTTTTGCTTCTAATAGAAACATCAAGGAAAAACTGCTGTCTCAAAACTGTCTCAAAGGTTCCAAATAATGCTGACTTTTCTCTGAAAAAAATCTAAGAATTTATAGCAATAATGACAGCGGAATGGGATGGAAAATACACTCATGACTTATCATGGGCCATAGTGAACATATAAAAAAAGTAGTTATAAATAAGCTTTATATTTTTTTTTTTTTGGGAAAAGGACTATTTTAGCTAGATGTTTAGCATGCACCATGGTGATAAAATATGCCATTCACGCAGCAGATATTTACTGAGCAGTCACTATGTTCAATACTTGGAGAGACACAGGCCCGAAGACATGGCCTCTGCTTTTGGGGTACCTAGCCTGGCACATCAGTGAACAGCTACAACCTACTTGACTGAGGGCATGAGAGAGGTCCCTGCATCCTTTGGAGGCCCTCAGACCTTGCAGGGGGCTCCATGGAGCAAGGGATGTTGGAGAGGAACTGCCTTCAGCTTGAGACCCTAACTTAGGAAGCTGCATGAGGGCCCCGATGAGCCCTGTCCTTCGCCAGGCAGTTCCTGCTCTGGCCTGTAGTGGAAGTATGTCCAGACACCTCATCGAGAACTCACTTCCCTACCCACTGTCTCTACTACCCTTGGATCAGCCACCTAGTATCTCTACTGCATATCAGTCTTGTGCCTTTGAGGCAAAGAACTGCAATCCACCTGATACGTGACCTTCCCTTAGTGCCCAGAACCAAGGTCATTGAAGGGACCAATCACAGACAGGGGAAATGGCCAGACAATGAACCAGTGTCCTAGTGTCTGACCAAGAGCTAATTCAGGGGAAGATACTAGAGGACCAGGGCAGGGTCCTGCTGCACAGTGATGGGTAGCTGCTCTCCTGAGCTAGCTGAGCCTCTCAGTACAGAACAAGCCCTAGGTTCCAGCAACAAGGCAGCACCCATTGTCTGCAGGGCTAGCTGGGGTTCTCCTGTCCCTACTCCCACTCAAACACTCCATTGCTGTGAATGGCACCGCCAGAGCAGGGGAAGCAGCCTGCAGGCTTGAAGGAGAGTGGCATCCCTTAGTCTGATTCTGGGAATGATTTTCTCAGGCATCCAAGTTCAGAGTGGCAGCTGCCTCACTTGCATGTTCAATTATCTAGTCCCACCAATCCTGCCTTCCAAATTAACAATCAAAAAGTTCCAGTTTCTTCTGTAAAAACGACTGTTGTAAGGATGAAATAAGACAGTGTTTGTTAAGTGCTTAACATATAATGAAAGCCTAACAATTAGTAGCTACTATTATTAATTATTGATTTTAAAACATAGAAAGTGCTCAGCATATGGGAACCACAATTTATAAAAGATAAAGAATTCATAGTCAGTGTATCAAGATATCATGAAACTTGTTGGCCTTTTTTATCAAGGTAATTTCAGTTTGGAGGCAAATCTAGAATGTACTGAAATTAATGCACTACTCCCATCCATCTTTTAGCAGATGTTTATAGGGCCCACCCCAACCCCCACTGGAATCTCAGTCTTTCATGTTTTATATTCAAGGCAGCCATTGTACATTTCACTTGACTTCTTTGGGCAAAGATCTCCTGCCCTAGGGATTGGTTATTCTGAGCAATCTGCATTTATGCTCTTCTTTAGTATTCAGCACCACATTCCTTCCACCACATTTGTAGTCCTGCACTGTGTTTGCTCCTTGAGACTTTGCAACACCATTCTCTTGGCTTCCGTGTTGGGCGGGAGAACTGTCCGGAAAAGTTCCATGAAGTAGAAAGTAACTCAAGTGGCAAAAAGAACACAAAGAGTTAGCAAATCTAGGACATGTTCCCAAGAGTTATTTCAGCCAAAAAAACACTTTCAAAACATGAAAATCCACTGGAAGCCTCCACTATAGGGACTTCCGCACACAGAAACAACGAAAACCTTAGGGGTTTTTTTGTTCGTTTCAAGACATTTGCATATAATATGCTCATGCTGGTCTAGGCTGTATTCTTCTTTTCTGGGTGTTTTGTTTTAAGCACAGTGATAACAACCTGCAGTTTTTCAGATCTTGGTTGTTCCACAGTCTTTTAAACAGCCCAGGTCCCAGTGGACCTAAAGGAAGATAGAAGAGAAGGCACAGATCCCCAGAGCGTTCTACAGGGCCAACAGCCCCTGGTCACAGGAGAAATCTTTTCCGGCATTTTGCATTTTATATCTTAGGTTGTTTCTGACACAAATTATTAAAGCCAGCCAACTTTTAATCGTTTTGATGGCCCTAAATTTCCTTTAAAAATAAGCTGGGCAACTTCTCTTCTCTCTCAGGAAATCAAAGAGCAGGAGGTTGTCGACAAAGTCATGGAAACACTGGACAACGATGGAGACGGTGAATGTGACTTCCAGGAATTTATGGCCTTCGTTGCCATGGTTACCACTGCCTGCCACGAGTTCTTTGAACACGAGTGAACTAAAGAAAGCAGCCAAGCTGTTCGTGTAACAGAGATGACCCAAGGAAGCAGACAGCAAGGGCTTGCAGGCTAGTAGGAGCTGAGCTTTCCAGTGTGTTGTAGCTAATTAGGAAGCTTGATTTGCTTTGTAAATGAAAAATTGAAAACGTCTTTCCAGGGGCTGTTTTTAATGGCTCCCGTCATTATTTCCGCTATATTAGGCATACGTGTTAGCTGGCTGGTCCCAGGGACTCTTGGTAATAATCATTTAGGAAAGTCAAGTTTCAGTCATAAAGCATGTGCGATACTGGCTGCTGTGGCTGTGTAGAATCCTAACCCAGAAAAACAAGCTACCAAAAATGACTCCAGACGTGTGTAGTTTCCTTGCCTCCACTACATTTAAAAATACAAAGTTTTGTCCACCATCCTTTGAAAAGACTGCCCTTCCTTAAATTTGTTCATCATCAGTGTAACTGAAACATAAAGTAGTTAGGTGATCTGACAGTGCTGTCCCACCTACATAAAGAGCCTGGTCACAGTCAGACTCCTTTTCCTATGGGGAGCTGTGATTGCTGAGTAAATATCTAATGCCAACAGTTCTAAATGAAAAAACATGTCTCATAAACCAACAAGTACTGACATTTTAACTCTCATCAGAACTGAGAAGCAAATTCTACATTCAGTGTAATTCTCCTGATGGGATCAGTGTGCTGGATCTGTGCGGCACGTGTGCAGCAGAAGGAGCAGGGCCGGGCTCAGGACCAGAGCTCAGCTCCGACACTCTGGAGACAGGGGTACTGCGAGTAATTTCATTTCCCTGGCCTCCTCTCTTGTCTGTAAAACGATGGGTTACTAATGATGTGCCTGGTCTGTCAGTGAATGTCACGCCTGACTTGTTTGTGCTGAGACAGGGTCCACTCATGGCTATTGGTGAAGTCAGTGTAAGTGGAAAGCTGAACTTTTGCTCTTGTATCCACGAATTCAGATAAATCAAGTTTCAAATAATTTAAATACGCAGGTTATAAATACTAAAAATCACAGAAAAATTTTCACAGGAAAATTCAAATTAACTTATCCAACCCTTTTCCTGCTTTATTTTTTAAGGCCACATATGTGGAAATTTATAAACTAATTGATTGCTTGTATTTGCATTCAATAAAAAGAGCACTGTAACAAGTCTCTGTAGACACTACACATGAAATAAAAGCGAAATACCTGCAAAACTGGGAAGACGAGCGAAGTCAGCGCGGCCTGGCTTCACCATGGTAGCACATGCTGCATTCTGCAAAGCCGGGGCAGGGGCCAGAGGTGGGGACACTTGGATGAGACCCGCGTGAAGGGGCAGAGCACAGAGGGGTGTGAAGGGGTGGGGTGTAGAGG